>NW_017731423.1:3645285-3728128 GCF_001890085.2 Hipposideros armiger
GCCACCATTACCTTCTCCACCGCCACCAAAGCATTAGCCATTTGCTTCTCCACATTAAAATCAACTATTTACATTGAACTCTCATTTTTGCTTTCCTGGGGTATTTTTCATAGGAGGTAAATATATCTCATTTCCTCGCTACCCCATAAAACTCTGCGGCTCTCACCTCCTCTTTAATGGCTCTAAAATAGGTAATTTCACTGAGCATTTGCTGTAAGGCAGGGGCAATGCTACACAGTTTGCATCTTGGCTCTGAACCTCACAATTACTGTCTTCAACTTACCGGTGCAGAGAAGTGAAATTGCTCCCTCCATGGTCTGTGAGCGGTGAGTGTTAAATGCTCCCTCTGCCTTCCTCACTTCAGAGTCCATGCTAGTAATCACTATTTCACATTGCCTTCCAAGTGCTTTGTTATTCACATTTATGTATTATTAATGCATTATTTATACATATTAACATCTTCTTTATACATGTTAGTAACACTAATTAGCATACGTCTATGTGACAGGCACTGTTCTACGTTCTTTACCCATTTTATGTGATCCTTAAAGCCATACCGTGAGGTTGGAATCATTTTTGTCATTCCTCATTTACAGATGAGGAAACTGAGGCATGAATGGTATGGAAACCTTTCAAAGCGCACACTGTTATTAAATTGGAGAGACAAAACGCAGACCCATATCCTGTGACTCTGCATCCCTGGCTGCCCCATACCACACCCCCAGGTTCTCAGTCAGGATTGATAGCCGCTGACGCCTGGCCTGGGCTCCCTTTTCAACACCATGCATGCCATGTTGTCTTCTCACAAGACTGCCCACTATTCTGGATGTGCACACACCCTGTGCTTTCCCGCAAGCAGTTGTCTCCATGCCTGGGATTTTCCTCTCCTTCCGTCTTCCCTGAGCTCATATGGAGAAACTCCTTCATCCTCCAAGGCCCCCAACATGGACTTCGCCCTGTGGGCCCCTTGGCCCACTTCCTTCTCTAGACAACATTAAATTATTTCCACAGCACCATGGTCAGTTCTATTGTGCCAGTTTTTACATCACAGGCATATCTCAGAGATACTGCAGGGTCCGTTCCAGACCACTGTAATAAAAAGAGTATCCCAATAAAGCCAGTTGCAATCTTTTTGCAGGTGGAAGGTCTTGCTTTCAGGTTCCAAAAAACGGCAACATCTGCCAAGGTGATACAGCTAAGAGCAATAAAAGGAGGTATGACGGTGTGTCACTGCTGTTTACTCTTCTTCGTCTTCTGTTTCTATTGTCAGCTCCTGGAAGCAGGGATGGTGTTGGAAGAGGTCGTCCAAAGGACAGGACTTCTGGTTGACCCTCAGGCTAGACCCAGGAAATCAGAGGCTTCCCACCCCCTCCCCGGTGCTTGGAACATTTGCTCCGTTTCCACAGCCGGAGTCTTTCTCAAGGACACAACCTTAAGAGAGCCAGGTGTACATGTGAGGTATCTGGATGACAAGTGACTGAACCCCATTAAAGTCTCTATATAAACTTGAAGACTCTGGAGGGCAGTTGTGGAGATCTCATCTTGCACCATCCAAGACAAGCTTCATAGGTAAGTTTCCTTGTTTGTTAAACCTGCCACCCACCAATTGGGATGGTCTGCCTCTTTCTGAGGCCTCTCCTTGCCCTCTGTGTAGGGGGACCTGTTTCAGTTTTCACTGGGGAAGCTCCTGGCGTTTCCAAACAGTCGGAGGCCTTTGATTTTTCCATGCTCTCTAACGTCTGACAAACTGACTGGCATATAGTAGTGTACATTTAATTATATATTGAATTGGATTTGGTACAACTGCTTTACCTACTTTTTATTCTATACCCAATACAGATTAGAACAAAATAAATTCAAAGACCCTTTCACTTCCTTTTGCTCTAATTAGAATTTTTTAGTAAATAATTCACAGGTTTAGTCTCTATTTAGAATGGTTCAGTCCATGATGTTTGTTTCTGTGAAGTACTTTTAGTACCACAAAAATAGATTTTTTGGTATTTGGAGTCACTATGTATTAATATAATAGGCTTGAGTTTGCCGTTTGTTGTGGTACAACTTTCTGATGTTACTCTCTCTCATTTCCTTTCCATTAATGGTTGAATTCCAGGCCTTTTATAAATTATAATACTTTGGCTATTAGTGAGATTTATCATTTCTTCTTGAAAATACTATGTGTTCAGATTAAGGTACCAATTTTAGAACCATCTCAAGTACAATTTTATTCTTTCCCATATGATGCTAATATTGGTTTCTTCATGTGTTCCAAATGCTCCCTCTTAATATTAACTTGCATTATAAGAAGTAAAGAGAGATCAAATGTGATTTTTGATGTGTGACAATTTCATTTAATATACCAGTCCTGCAAAAGTCTTGCAAACTGATGACAAGAGCTGTCCCAATCCCCTTAAAGAATACGTGTGGGGGTGGGGAATGGGAGTCCCGTCCTGGCCATTGAGCACACAGGCCAGGTGGCGCAATGATACCCATTCTATGGAATTTTGCCATAAGGCCATTGTTTGCAGATTTTGGTTTTTAAAACTCTTTGATGCTCCCTACTGCATTTTGTGTCTCTCTTGTCTTGACTTCCACCTCTGTGTCTACCCTCCCTGGAACTTTGCCATCTGATTATTATTCTCAGTAGGCCTGTGATGATGATTGCTGCTTCAGCACGCCTCCAAAATCATCCCTCTTTCTGTTACTCCTAATTTTGCCACTCCTACTATTCTTTGTCTAATTCCATTCTTTCCGAGACCCACGCAATTCCCCAGTGACCATGAAATGTACCAATTGAATTCTTTCACTTCAAAAGCTGCCCAAATCTAGGTTGTCTCACCCTGTTCTTTGGTTTTTGCCCTGACTTAGTGTCTCACACTCAGAGTATGACATTACAGGAGAAATGACTATATTCATATTTGTTTTGCTTAGATAGCATAATAGGACTATTACTGAAATATATTATAACTCATTTGCTGTCCAGATTCTGTTCTTAATGAGCTGTGTAACCTTAGGCAAACAATCAATGAGGCATGTACATCAGAATAAGTTGTACAACCTTTTCAATATGCAAATTCTTGTACTCAGCCCTGGACCTATTGAATCAGAATTTCTTTAAGTGGAATATCGGGAATGTGTATTTTTTCAGATACTAGATGATACTACTGTGTTCTCTGGGTTAGAACAACTCAGTTTGCTATTTCAAATGTCCCTTCTAGGAATAGAATGTTTCCCTATCAAAAGTGTTTATCTTTTAAGAATTCTGGAGGATCAGACAAAAACGCTAAAAATATAACTTTATATGTATCTAAAACAGATAGATTATTTTTCTGTAATGTCTATACTAATTTATCCTGTTTTAGCATATTATTTCAAGAGATTATCATGATCCAGTTGGCAATTTTATTTTTTAAATAAGGAACACAGAATTTGAGTCTTCTGGAAGAGTAACCACAAGTAATACTTTGTGGTTTTTGTTTGTTTGTTTGTTTATTTATTTATTTATTTTAAAGGTTTTATTAAAGTATAGCTAACATACTATATTATATTAGTTTCAGGTATGCATCATAGTTATTCAACAATATCCATCTGGCACTATATGTAGTTGTACCGTAATATTGTTTATATTCCCTATGCTAAAAAAGTGATCACCACTGTAAGTCCATCAACCATCTGACACCATACTATGCTATCACAATATTATTGACTATATTTCTTATGCTATACATTATATCCTCAAGACTTACTTGTTTTATACCTGGAACGCTAAACTTTTTATTCCCCTTTATCTCCCCCCTCCTTTTTAAATTTTTCAATTAAAGTCGACATTCAATATTATTTTATATTAATTTCAGTTCTACAGCATAGTTGTTAGACATTTCTATAATTTGAAGCGATCCCCCTGTCTAGCATCCACCTGGCACTGTACATCATTATTACCATGTTACTGACTATATTCCCTGTGCTTTACTTTATGTCCCATTGACTATTTTGTAATTTCCTACTTGTATTTCTTGAAGGTAAATCCTACAAGAAGGTAAAGTCTTAAATGAGGAAAGAAGTCAGGTTTCTTTCTGCAAATTTGTTCTATTTTCTCTCCTATTCCTCTTTCCCACTCTAATTCCCTTTTCCTTTTCTTCCCCCCTTTTTTAGTTTCTGTCTTCTCTTTTTCACTTTATCACTTCCTACATCCTTCTATTCCCTAACATAAACATGTTTTGAGTAACAAACAGTGTATATTTTACTTATTTTCTTTATTTTCCTCTATGCCTAACAAAAATGCCCAAGAAGGATGGTCAGTGGGTTTCTGCTACAGAGTCTATTCCCACAGCCTTAAAATGATGCTCTACGTTGCATAGCTTTGCTGAGTGAGACACACATGGTAGCACTAAGATAACAGAATACTCAGACGATGCTGTCTTGTGAACTGAAGTGAGGCAGTTGTAAGTAAGAAGAGTGAAAAATGTACCCTAGAGTGGAGATGAGCAATCTGGCATAGCAGGAGCTCTTAGGTAACGGCTGGAACAGACAGAATGGCCTGGTATTTAGAAATTAAAAACTAAATTTCAGCTGAATATGAGTCTGTAGTAGCTGATACTGAAACTCCATAGGGTTGATTTTTTTTAAGGTGAAATGCTGTCCTAATTGTCAATCTCTATAGCCATACCACAATCACCATAAATAGTGCCAATCTTGAATAAGTAGCATTAATTTGAAAGATAGCTAAATATATTACCCAACTGACTTAATAAAAAGTATGAGATACAGTGCTTTGGAAACAGTGAGAAACAGCTGACTAATCCTATGAAGACTGCTACAATTATTTTATTTGTAATATAGATGCATCAGGTTGTGCCTGACCCTAAAATTAGATAGATAGGTGATGATAGATGGATGGATAGATAGATAGATAGATAGATAGTTAGATAGATAGATAGACAGATGATAGATAAATAAATAGAATACAGAGAAAATTGTGAATGATGCCCAAGTACTCTGAAAATTCAGGCAGAATGATGGACTCTCCATTGCAATATACTTGGAGCACAGGTTTGTAGAAATAAGAAAGTGAATGGAACTAAGGGACAGCCAAAGAACTAGTGTCCTGTCTAAGGACAGAGCAGAAGGTACAACTTAGAGCATGATAGTATATAGTATACGTTGACTTGCTTTCTAAAGCAAAGGAGTTTGAATAAGTTCCTTATAACCTCTCTATTTCTGAAGAGATGTGCAATATTATGGCTTCTACATGAAAATTTGATAATGTCCTGTCTATCTCTTACATGTTCTGGTAGATGATAGATACCTATAATTCTTTATTTTTTATTTTTGAACTTTAGTAAAAATCTTTAAAAAATAAGAACATTTCCCATATAGCCTCAATAACATGGTCACAGTGGACACGATTTAGTAATCCTTTTATATCAGCTCTATCCAGCCCATATTCAAATTGTTTTAATTGTTTCAAAAATGTTTTTGCAGTCCAGACCAGAATCAATCCAGGACTAAGTATCACATATGGTTATACATCCAGTCATTCTCTCTTGCTCTAGAAAGTGTTTGTTTATTTTAATGGCAGAAACGTTTTTTAATAAAAACATAAAACCATACTCTGTTACCCTGCAGAATAGCTTACTTTCTGTTTTTGTCTGTTTATTTCCCAATAGTTTCATTTTTTCTCACCACTGTTTTCTGTTTTTCTAATACTTTAGAAATTATCTCTAACATCTTGAGTTAAAATTAAGCATTTATAATTAGAATGTGTTTGAGGTGATACTGTCTACCACATATTGCGTTATATCAGAAGACACAAAGTATCTAAGTGTCTCATCATTAGCAATGTTAATTTTGACCACTGAATTTGAAATATGACAGCTGAATTCCTCTATCACTCTTATATATTTTTTTCCCTTATAATCAGAGAGTAATCAGTTTGGTGGTATTTTACCCAACCCCATACATAAAAAATTCACCTAATTGTTTTAATACCAGATGATAATCTTTGCCCAATTCCAAAATTTTATTAATGGTTGAAAAATGATTTTCCATTTCTACCATGCTTTTTTGCATATGAATATACTTTTTATTATATTTATATATAATAAACAAAATATTTATATACACATAATGTGCAAGTCACTGAAGATGTAAATGCATGTCTATGACAGATGTAATTGCAGCATTTTAGCAAGTGATTCCAGTTAACTGTTGAATAACACTGGCTTGAACTGCGCAGGTTCACTTATATGCATGTATTTTTTTTTTCAATAAACACTGTAAATATAGAGGGTGCCAAAAAAATGTATACACATTTTAAGAAAGGAAAAACCTGTATTAAAGTTGTAATACTCAGTATATACCAATAACAAAAGATGAATACAAATCATGTGTGACTTCTGCAATTACAAAAGGTGCTCAAAGTGGTTACCATCAGCGTCCAGACACTTCTGATTACAGTGAACTACTGCTTGAGCAACGCTGACCAAAGTGTCTACTTGTATAAAATTTTTTTGGCAACCCCAGTATATTTTCTCTTCCTCATGGTTTTCTTAATATAATAACATTTCTTTTCTTTAGCTTAGTTTATTGTAAAAGTACAGTATATACTATATACACATACAAAATATGTGTTAAAAGACTGTTATGTTATCAATAAATCTTCCTATCAATAGTAGGCTTTAAGTAGTTAAGCTTTGGGGAAAGAAAAATTATACGCCGATTTTCAACTGCAGGGCATTGGCGCCCCTAACCCTGGCATTGCTCAACTGTATTAGGTTGGGAAGACTGGGGTGCAAACACAAAGATCATCAATGCTAAATAGATTTCAGTAGCAGAGGAGTTCACTTAGGGCGCCACCTGCTGGAAACACCATTTAGGGGCTGGAGAGGGAGTTGAGCATTGAAGGAAGGACTCAGTGAGAAGAGGGCATAGGCTTTGGGGCAGGAGGGTTTGGGTGAGATAAATGGAAAAACTGGTCATATTAGCGTGGATAATATTAGCCGTGGTGAGGAGGATATGAGTTTCTACCATGCTTTCTACATGATTAGCCATCCGTTTTTAATGTAGAATTTTCCCTAAACAGTTGTGGTTAATTTAGTTCCCTAAAATAGTGTTCCTGATGAAAATACAGGATAAATATTTAATTGATTCCCTTTAACTACCAATTTTAAAGTAAGTAGTTGATTTAATGCCACTGCATATTACTCCAAATATTTGTTGAACAGTATTGCATAGGAATCAAATTTTGGGCGCAAATAATTGTTGATTAACAAAAGTTACAAATGTCTTTTGTAAGAAGTATTTTAAAGTTCTGGGTAGGAGAATACAGTGAGGTTAAGAAATACAATGCAAAATTCAGCAGTTATTCAGTTTCACACTGAAAACTGCATTTCAATTTTCAGATTACAAATACAAGATACATAACTAGAAGAGGTCAATATATGCTAATAATTATAGAATACACACTTTAAAAGTAGTTTCATAGAGTGAACATAAGTCCTGGCCCTGTCTGAGATACTCTGTATAATTCCTAATAGCACCACCTTTCTCTCTCAAAAGAGGTCATTGGTTAGAGTATAAATTATATTGCCACCAAGTGTTCTCATATTTTTTTGCCAACTAAATCACTTTTGTAAAGTGTAGCCTCTTAGACTTACTTTAGGGTAGTGAAAAAGTTTTGGGGTGGAGTAAAAAAAAAATCCTGGATTTCACAATGGCGAGTGACCCTTAATGGAGAGTGAGGCACTTGGGGAGGAGATTGGAAAAAAAAAAAACATTACAGAGCCTCTTTAGGGGGGAGGATAATGGAAAAAGGACTGAAAACACTGGAATCCTACTGCTTTGTCTTCTCTGGAATATTTTGAATTTCATTCAGTGTTTATGAATTGCATAGTTTTTCAACGCAGTTTCATTCTTTAGCCTATGTCACTAAAGGGGCAGTCCTCAGGGAGGGATAAGCCTTTGCTTAATAATTATCTATAAAAGAAAAAAAAATAGGTAGAATTTATTTAGCACTGTTTTATTTCCAGCATATTACATGAATCATATCTTGTATCTCACAACTCTATAAGGGGAATCATTATTGTTCCCTGTTTTTAGCTGAGAAAAGCATGGCTTTGATAAAGCAATTTGCTGATTTCCCACAGCTGATAATAGGAGTGCCCCCCTCTCATGTTTTCCAATTTGCACCTACTCATTAGTATTGTCATTTTGAATGAAATTTTCAAGTTGTGCCCAAGATCTAGTCTCTCATTCTCATTCACTCTTCCTTCTTCCCCCTCCCCCACCTCCTCCTCCTCCTCTCTCTTCTGTTTTACAGTTTTATTGAAGTATAATGGAAATACAATAAAATAAAAAGTGTGCAACATAAGTTTTAACATACATATATACACATACAACCACCACCACAAACAAAATAACAAACCTCTTTATAACCCCCCAAAGTTGTTTCCTGCCATTTTGTAATCTAGCCCTTTCTCACCACTGGCTCCAGGTAATGACCTTTTTGTCATAAAAGCAATTTTCATTTTAAAGAATATTATATGAATGGAATAATATAATTAAGTATTGTTTTTTTACTGCATTTTTTAAATCAGCATAATTTTTGAAAGCCAGCCATTTTCTATGTATTTCCTTAATTTTTTTCTTTTTATTGCTGATTAGTATTCCACTGTATGAATAGACCCCAGTTGGTTTATCCATTTCAGTTTTCAGCTATAAATAAAGCTGCTATTAGCATTTGTGTACAATTTTTTATTTATTTTTTTTGTGTGTGAACAAATGCTTTCATCTCTCCTGAATAAATACTTAAGAGTGGAATATCTGGATCATATGATAGGTAAATGTATAACTTTTAAGGAAACAGACTGTTTTCCAAGTGGTTAACCATTTTACTTTCTAAACGGTAATATTTAAGAGTTCCAGTTGTATCAGATCCTTGCCAACACTTGATGTTCTCAGTCTTTTTAAAATTTTAGTCATTATAATGGGTGTGTAGTAGAATATTTCTGTGTTTCAATTCACATTTTCTTGATGACTACAGATGTTGGGCATCTTTTCATGTGATCATTAGTTATTTGTGCACCTTATTTAGTTAATATCTGTTCAAATCTTTTGCCTATTTTTCTTTTGAATGGGGTTATTTTTCTTATTATTGATTTAAAAAGGTTTTTAATTATAAAATATATATACATACATATTTATCTCATTTATATCCTTTATCTGACATATGTATGTCAAATGTTTTCTTCCAGCCAGCCTGTCTTTTCTTTTGATTTTTTTTAAATGATGTCTTTTAAACAGCAAACATTTTTAATTTTGATTTTGATCCAATTCGGATCAAAATGCCAAGTTTTTCTTTTATTATTCATATTTTTTGTGTTTTATTTAAGAAATTTCTTTCTACCACAAGGCCACAAACATATTTCTTCTGTTTTCTTCTAGCATTTTTAGGTTTCATATTTAGGCCTATAACTTATTTCAAATTAGTCTTTATGTATGATGTGGTATAAGGATTGATTTTTTTTTTCCAATTTGAATATCCAATTGATCCAGCACACTTGTTGAAAAGGCTTTGCTTTCTCCCACTGAATTGTCTTTGCAATTTGTCAAAAAATATGTAGACACATATTGACCATATATGTTTGGGTGTATTTCTGGGCTATCTATTGTTCTATTGATCTGTCTATCTTTTCACCAAAACGAAACTATCTTGATTATTTGTTGTAGCTTAATGATAAGTATTGAAATCAAGTAGAATCAGAACCCTCACTTTGTTATTCTTTTTAAAAATCCCTTTGGTGTTTTTGGCCTTCTGCATTTTCTTATAAATATTAAGCTTGTCAGTTTCAACAGAAGTGTCCATTAGGAGTTGTTTGAGATTTGCATTGAAAAGCCCTGGCATTTTAGGAGCCATATAAATTCCCCACAGGTAAACAACTTTCATACTCTGTAAATTTTGCATAAACTCTGCTTTGTTGACACACTGCTTTGAAAGGCTCTGGTAAGTGCTGACCCTAACCAGGAGCAATTTAGGCTTTAGCTGTTTGCAAACTAACTCACTGAGGCACATTTACAAGTACTTTGGAGCCACGGCAGTTAAAGTAACTTCTTTAAAGGAGAGAAGTGATACATTGGAAGCTAAGACCGTCATCACTGCACAATAATTTTTTTTGTATAAATCCATTTCTTCAAGACTTTAAGAATTCAGTTTTCATAATTATTCAATAAATATAAGCTGAAAGAAACAATTCCACCAGAATCCCAGAAGCAGAAATAACATTATAATGCTAATACAGTCAGTAGGAGGCCACAGTAATCCAGATTATCATACATAACTGTCTCATGGAAACTAATTTGACTTTTATTGTGCTGCTAAATGAAATTATTACATGATCTATAGATTATTGAGCCTTGCGGCAATGCCGGAGAATGAGGCACTGTGCTGCATCTTTTACTTTGATGGTTGCAAGGTTTTTAAAGCACTTTACACATTAAGAGTGAGTAAAGAAGACTATAATACTCAGAAACAACACAGTGACTAAATAAATGACTTGCCAGAAACCATAAGTATGGCAGAAATAATGCAGCAAACAAAGCATTTTCTCATTAACCATGTGCATACAATGAAGACAAGTCATTGAAAATAATTTGCATGTAAGAGCTGTGTAATTATGAAGACAGAGGTATTCCTCTGACAGGCATGCTGAGGACGATGCTCCCAACCAATCCCTAAGCAATCCCCTAATGGACTTTGAATATTCTGGTGAGTTTGTCATCTCATTCGATGGCATTGGAAACAATGCACTGACCATGGACACTCTAAGACTGAAGCCATTGGAAATGGTGCAATCTGTTTAAGAATATTGTTTATTTAAGACAGTTTAGCACAAAAAAAGAGGATATAATAAAGTCTTTGGAGATAATAATATTATCTTTGAAGATAATAAAGTCTTCCAGTTACAGGAATTACATGTAAACATACAGGAATTATATTTAAACATTACAAGAAACATGTCTCTTGATACAGGAATTGTCATTGGAATCATAATTGATGCATTCACAGCAATGGTTCAGTTTAATTGCTAACAGTTAAAATTTTATGTCATTTTGGATATCCTCTTTGAACTCACCTCCCAAAAGAGTTAGTGCCCTCTGTTTTCTGAGAACCACTGTGCTTTGGATCATTACTGGAGCTTTTGTCACATTTATCACTGATAAGGGTTTAATATGCCTATCTCTCCCGCCATCTTGAAAGATCAGGTATTTCATGATCTGTGCTACTAGATTCTGCCATCCTATCCTCCACCTAGACGCAACAACCTACTGGTCATCCAAGCCCATTCATTGAATATTTTATTATTTGATTATAGTTCTCCACACTATCCCAAGTTCTAAACCACCCAGAGTGACTTTATCATCATTGCATAGCCTGGCCTATCAGTCTTTTGTAGTCTCATCTACAATTTTCTTCCACTCCACTTTAGTTAATTGCTCCTATAGAAACAGCCTAGACCTGGCCAATACCTGAACTTGCTACCTGTCAAAAATTATAAATTCAAAACTATCAACCTATAACTACAACTTTCCCTTCTTCTAGCATTATTATGATTATGATTATGATTTATTCCTGCTACAAGCCCTCAGCTCATGTAGTTTTCTTACACATTAAACCCTGTACATTCTTCCAGACCTCTAGCTCTCTACTTTTCCAATTTCTCCCATCATGCAGCAAAGGTTCTGTGGTCTGTTTTGGCAATATCTTTTGCTCCACTGTTTTTTTGTCATTCCTTTCAACCAAACATCAGCCTAAAAGACTTCTGTTGTCTTCCTTTTCCATGACTGTTCTCCAGTAGTCCAGCACTACTTGGAACAAAAAGGCAAATTGATTCCATGAACACTTATAATCACTAGCTTCAAATGGGCTCTCAGTATGTCTCTAGTTGACTCATTCTCCCACTTTCTGCAACAATAATTTTACATTTTATTCACTGGTTTAAAATGCCAACCCACCCTTTCTTCTCTTACTATGATGTGATCATTGTTTCCAGTTTCTCAGAGCAATAGAAGCAACCAGACAAAAGCATGTATCTTTACAACAAATATCAATAGCCTACTTCTACACCTATTCTATCCTTGTTTTACAGGGGGGGAAAAAATGACACTATGCCTCCTCATGTCTGTGGCCAGAGAGTTCATCCGCTTATTCATTGAATTCCATCTGTTCACCACTTCTTAAAAACTCTGAATATTAATAACTTCTCACTGTGTGTATTTAATTGCTCCCTCAACTCAAACCTTTCCTCTGATATTTAAATATGTTGAAATATCTCCCATATTAATAAAAACACCACCCAGGACCCCCAAACTCGTCACATCTAATCCCCTTCATTTCTTCTCTTTCATTGACACACTCTTAATCTCACAGTCTCCATTACTTATCTATTATTCAGGCAAAAATCTAAAATCTAGCTGTCTTTTCCAGCCACTGCTTTGACTAAGCTAATGCTGGAATTCTCAATGAAATCAACACTGCTTGACATCTCAGCAGCATTTGACAGTTAACCACTCCGTTCTTCTTGAAAAGCTTTTCAATTGGCCATTGGAACTTGTTATCCTCGTAGTTTTCTTCCTGCTTCTTGGGTCACTCTCTCTAAGCTTTTTAGATAATTTTTTCCCCTCTCTACAGTCATTAAATAATTTGTTGTCTTAAAGTTCAGAATCTCGCCTTCTTTTCGCTGTGTAATACCACTTAGAGATTTTATCTGACCCCATGATTTTAAGTACTATTAACATGCCAATGAACTTCAGTGCTGGCCTATCTTCTGAGCTCCAGACCCATGTATATAACAACTTACACAGTACCTCTATGTGAATACTTCAAATATACTTTAAATGCAACATAATCCAAACTGATTTCATGATTGACTGTCTGTATATGGGGGAAAATATCTGGTTCTTTTCAATGCTTTTATCTCAGTAGAGTAGCATAATCATTCAACTGGTTACATAAACCTTGGGGCAACCTCAACTCTGTTGTCATCAACTGACATATCTCATACATTGCCAAGGTCCATTCAAAGTCTTTTTACTGTGAATATTTTTTAAATTCCATCCCTTCATTTCATCTTCATGGTCACTAACCTAGCTCAAGCTGCCATCCTCTCTTACCTGGAGCCTTATAAAAGTATGTTATTAATCCTCCAAATAACATTCACTTTCCAAAATAAAGCTACATTGATTAGCCTAAAATATATGTATGAGTGTGTCCCCCCAACCCCCATCCTGTCTAAAACTCTTTAGTGTTTCCTGTTGATCTAAGGATAAGGAAAACAGCAATTTCTTACAGGACTATTTTGGTCAAGCTCCTGACCTCTGAAGTCCCTTTCTATATATTTTTATCTCATTCTCTGGAAACTTGCCACACTAGCTCTCCTAAATTCCTCCCATGCGCCACGTTCTCTCCTGCAACAGAGACTTGACACATGCTGTTCCCTGTGTCTGCACACTCTGCCTCTTTTTGTTACTGAATAAATTCATAATCACCCTGAACTCTGCTCAGCTACCACTTCCTGAAACAAGCTTTCCCTGACGCACAGGCTAGACCAGCCTCCTTTTCTTCAAGCATCTCCCTCATTTCCACACTTACTCAGTGGCATTGGGTGCTTTGGTCTGTGCCTGTCTAATCGCCACTGTCACACGAGGCTGAATGCTCCATGAGACTTGGGCAGGGTCTCTTCAGGACTTGCCTCTAATAAGAGCTCAATACATAATTTTTGTTGAACAGATAGATGTATGGATAGATAGGAAAATATAAGAAGCATAGCAGCATGTGCAAAATATGATCAATAAATTAGAAGACGGTATTTTTCTGTTTTCATTATTTCTCATGTTTCTTATATTTCAACCAAGCAAAATCTATGACCGCTTAATCTTGTCTTCTTTTCTAGTTGAAAACAAAATGGATTCTTTGATTTTCTTTACCTTAGTCATTGGGCTTTTTGTATTAATCCAATATTCTGAGATAACTTTCCGTATTCTAAATCACCTGCATAAATTTAAACAGAAGCCACAGAAATAATTCTTCCCTAGGAAGTGGGGCTACTAATTGGGGTAGGAGCAGAAAACTTCAGTTATTTAATTTTTTTCCATTCTAAACTACTTGCTTTAAATTAAAGACTTTATGCCTTTCTAATATGTGTGGTATCATTGTTGGGTTTTATGAAATGATGTGATGCAATTTAAACTATGTTATTAGGTAAATATTAAGATATAACAGGAGACAGTAAATGGATAAGTGTAAAAGTTAAGTATGGAAACCACTTTTATGGATTTCCCTCACAATATCTCAGTTCTTTACAAAGCTTTCTTGAAATAAGAATTGTAAATGAGCAAAAACATGCAAACAAATGACACACTACTGTGTGTAGTGGCATAAAGTACTTGAATCTATAACTTAGTATGAAATCTGTCAACAAAATAAGATGGAGACTGATGGATGGTTAGAGTGATGGGTGGGTAGAATAGTAGCAGATAAAATAAGTAGAGAAAAAGATTAATTATAAAATCTAGGTAGGGTGTTCGGGTGTTCACATTATTATCCTTTCAACTTCTCTGTATATTTACATTTTTTCTTTAATAAAATGTTGACATTTTAAAATTGCATATAAACAAAATAAAAAACAAAATTACTGTGCTTCCCTGTCCTTGCTCTTGACAGATTCTTAGTGTATGTCAGCCATGGGCTCTCGTTTCAACACAGTGTTCCTAAACTGCTCCTCTTAGTGTTGACAAAGGAGCAATTCCAGTTCTGAGCAAAGATCTGAGAGAAGGAAAACAGTCTTTTCACAGTCTGGCTCTCTTTTCCTGAGGTAATTTTGTTACAGGGACTTTTCCAATATATCCATTTTAGAAACTTGCCTTAGAGCTTCTCACAATTTGTTTCCAAAATTGATTCTTGGTGTAAACACTACATAAAGTTCTCTGGCCTCAGGGAATAAATATTTAATTTTTCTATAAAATTTGAACATACCTATTTGACCTTTGTTGTTGTTATTGTTGTTTTGTGAGAAACTTTAAAATTTAAGATCTGCTTATGGGACGATTACCAAGATAGAATCTGAGGCTTGGGGGCTGAGGGGCAGGGCGAAGTATTAACTTGAAAGAGAAATTGGTGTCATCAAGAAAAAAATAGATTATTCAGTAATGCTGACAGTCATGGCATAGATTCAGCTCATGATGCCCTCCCTGGTTTCCTTTCCTGGTTTTCCCCGCTAACGCTAAGGGACTCTGGGCAAACCACTTCACCAAGAGTAAGTAAAGCTGGACTGTATGTTGTATCTAATTTTCCAGAAAGGCTAAATAAGGAGAAGGAAAATAAGCATAATGATATCCAAGTATTCATCCTCAGTAAGGACTTTATTTTTTTCTTCAATCCTTCTTACTCTGACATCCAGTTTTACACAATGAGAAGAGAAATGTGGGTTTCAGATATGCCACAGTTTCACTAAGGGCGGCATTTTTGAAACCACTACGTAGGACCACAGCAGAAAATTCATAACCCTTCAGTTTTATCCCTGTCCTCATTTAGAGAATTGGGTGCTAGGAGATTTGTTGTTGTTTTTTTGGTTCTTGAGAGATATAAAGTTACAAAACACCTCAAGAGCTCTTCAGCTTCTCTGAGTATCTCTACTGAGAAGTGGAGACTTAGAAGTTTTATCTGTTAAGATAAAAATTAAAAAAAATAGGAAATGCAAGGGCAAATAAAGTGTCAAGAGCCTGCAAAATGCCAAGCTTGCCTTTCTTAAAGAGTGTTAAAATATGAGATACGTATTTCAAGTGATACAAGAGTCTCTTTGCAGAAGCTTCACTCTAGATATTGTGCTGAAGCACAGTAACTGTGTGTCAGACTAAAGGATATCAGAATTAATAGCTTTCCAATACCCAAAGCTTCCCACAAGACTGTGTAAATCTCCTCAATTAACCTCCATTTTAAAAATGGAAAACTAAATACATAAGTAAATAAAATAACCAACTGAACACCATCTCCAGGGAGTTAAGGAAACAAATGTAATATATCAGATATATATATATGCAGAGGAAAGGGGGAGAAGTGGGGAAAGAGAGGGTTTACAGACGGGTGTGGGTAGAGAGGGGTTGATGGGGTTGAGTCAATTATGTGTATTATGAGGTCTGACAATTAAGTTTGTAAACTTGTAACAGTGTTGCTAACTTTTTTTTTTATATCAGAGGGATTATTCATTATGCATTTGTACCAACTGGACAGACAGCTAACCAAGTTTACTATTTGGAAGTGCTGAAAAGACTGCATGAAAAAGTTAGGCGACCTGAACTTTTCACTAACAATTCATGGCTCTTGCATCACAACAAGGCACCAACTCACACGGCACTGTCTGTGAGGGAGTTTTTAGCCAGTAAACAAATAACTGTATTGGAACAACCTCCCTACTCACCTGATCTGGCCCCCAAAGACTTCCTTCTTTACCCCAAAATAAAGGAAATATTGAAAGGAAGACATTTGAATGACTGACATTCAGGACATCAAGGGTAATGCAATGACAGCTCTGATGGCCATTCCAGAAAAAGAGTTCCAAAATTGCTCTGAAGGGTGGACTAGACACTGGTGTCAGTGCATAGCTTCCCAAAGGAGTACATAGTGATATTCAACAATGAGCTATGTAGCACTTTTTCTAAGATGAGTGCGCGAACTTAATTGCCAGACCTTGTAACTCACATTAAGAACCTTATTTATGTATCTATTACAAATTCCATAGTTTAATCATCCTCAGCCTTGTTGAATGCATTATGCCTGGTGTTTATTTTCACCCTTGCTATAGGATAGATTGGATTGAGAATCCAGAGAACAAAAATTCCTTGCAGATTTTGTCCTACAATCTGAGATCATGTCTCTTCTCACAGTTACTCAGTTTGGTTTCTACCAGCTGGATGGAGTCAGTTTCTCTGAGGTTTAATGTAGAGTTCCAGCATATTTGAAAGTTCTTGGAACAGGCTGTGGACAGGGACGCAAAAGACCCAGGCTTTAGTCTTTGCCTGTGAGACTTACTATCCCATTCATCTTGAGTAGAGTTTTTACCTTCCTGGAGTCATAGTTCCAATATTGGTAAAATATGAAAATCAATAGTGAACCACAAAGTTCTACCCTCTATCTTCAGGAAAGATGTTATAAAGGAGCTGGGGGAATTATGGTCACTAACATTGATCATGCATCTACTATATTTGAGAGCTTTGTTAAATAGTTTAGAAATAATATCTCACCATGTTCTCACAGGACTCCTACAGGTGATAAATCTAAGGCGTATTCTTAACATTGCACAGAGAGAGAGAGAGAGTAGTGTATTCCAGGACTTTCACTGATTCTTCCAAATCTAATTTTTTTCACTTCTTTCTCCCCAGATCTATTGAGATGTCAAAATAAATCAACATACTCATATGTAAACATTCTTTATAAATTGTAAAACAAATTGTAAATATGAATTACTATTTGGATCAACAGTCAGCTCTGCATGCAAAATGTGGGGCAAGTTATTTGCCTCTTTCCCTAATACATTTCAACCTGGATTTCATCTACTCTCTAGTCATTTGAACTGTTCTCTCACTTCCACCTTTACCTATCTTTTTTAGTTGTTGCTGCTTTATTCCAAGAAAACCTTAGACATTGCTTAGCCCCAATATTAAAACTTTGCTTTAGATTCTTTATTCTCAAACTCTAAATACATGTTGAGTAAATTGTCACAGATGATTTCCCATTATGATGGAGTGGTTTTTTGAACAATAAAAATAACAGTTATTGCTGCTATCTCATGTTGAATTCCTGCGCAGCTTTATTTGGGATGACTCTTAGGAATAACAACCATGGAAGAAATTGGTAGGAAACCAGATTGGTCAGAGGGAGAAATTGAACTGCAATGCATTATTTTATTTATCTATTTATTTATTTATTTATTTATTTATTTATTTATTTATTTATGTATTTATTTATTTATTTGGTTTCAGATTTATAAAACAATGTAATAGTTAGACATTTACACCCCTCACAAAGTGGTAATCCCCCTCTCCCAATCCACTACCCCTCTGACATCCTAAATAGCTGCTAAAATTCCATTGACTCTATTCTCTATGCTGTACCCCACATCCTCTGATCTCAATATATATATATTAAATTATAATTGGATCTCAATATATATTAAATTATAGTTGACATTCAATATTATTCAGCTTCATCTTCAGGTGAACAGTGCAGTGGTCAGGCATCTACACCATCCATGATAAGACAAGTGCCCATCTGACACCCTACAAAATCTTTACATTATCAATTACATTCCCCAAACTCTCTTTCATATTGTTGGTAGCCACAATATTGGTAGAGCTGCAATGTATTTTTGATGAAAGCGGCGGCCAATGCTACAGAGAATTCTGAAGCTGCAGAGGTATTCTAAGTTGGCGTGAAGGGGCCGATCCTTTCTCTTCCCGCATAGATTTAGTCATTAATGTGGGAAGTCTTCCAGGAAGGGCTATATTGGCTCTCTTGAGCAGAGACAAGCCACAAAGGGAGCTAACTACTGAGGGCTGGCTGCCTGTAGCAGTCCCAGCAGCTGTAATATTAAGTTCTTCACTCCTGAAGGGGAGTCTAGATAAGCCACCTATCACAGGGTACACCACCTAAGCATAGAGGAACACAAAAATTCACCTTAGAGCAAATCTTTGTTTAGAGAGCATTCCTTGAGTGGCCTCCTTTAGTTATGCAAATAGAAGTTTCCCAGTCACTCACTACCCTGGAAGATGGGCAAGAGGACTTTGGTAACCTAGAAGGCCTCTTTTTTCAAATATACTTTAGTATGCAAAGCTGATCTCTGGATAAATGTACTGGAGACTATCCTGGAGGAAAGATGGAGACCCTGACCTCTTCCCTTTTGAGACTTAAAACTGTAAGGAAGCCTCTTCTATCTACTGAGACGTTCCTAAGAGAGATCTGCTTGGATCTCAATTCTTGCAGGAAGAGCCGTCAAGAATGCCAAACGGGAACTTAGCAGAACAGAAATAGGAAACTGGCCTGATAACCCAGCCTTTTCATGGGAACTGAGGGGTTGTACTCAAGAAGAGGTATAGATATTTTTCTGTTGTTAATCTGTCTTGTGTTATAGGGGACCCAGCGAAGAATTTAGACGGGTAGAAGGAAAATTGTTTTCCCTCCCTTATGAGAGCAATCATTGAGAATACGGTTAGGAAATAAAAATGTCTGTTGCTTAGGAAAATTAAGTGTGTAGCATATGTACAGGGATCCAAACTAATGAAAGCAACACAGCAGTGGGCAACAATGCTTAGAACTGGGTGAGGCTGATTTTTACTAGTGGCATCTTACAGCCTTGTTCAAGACAATTCAAATATTTATTTAATAAATATTTATTGAGTGACTACAGTGTAATGAGATCTCATCAAGGCACTGGGGATAGAGCAGAAAGCAAAACAGAAATAATTTCTGTCTTGAAGTAACTTAAATTCTAGTAGCGGAGACATAAAATAAATAAGCAACGAGAGAAATCAGATCGTTTAAGATAGGATATCCACAGTGAGGAAAAGAAAGCAGAATTAGTTTTGTGCAGAGTGGCTGGAGGATGCTGGCTCCTGACAAAGCCCGTCTCTTCACCAATCCTTAGTTAGGCTCCTCTGAGCCCTCTTCTCAACTAGGGCTTGATGTTGGCCCCTATCCTTGACAGACTTGTGTCTCCCAGCCTTAGCAAGAATCCTCTTACATCAGTTTAGTGAAAATCCCCCACCCTTAATGCTGGATCACTTTTGATATCAGCTCAAATTCGTCATCCCCCCCTTCCCTCGTT
Source organism: Hipposideros armiger (assembly GCF_001890085.2). Classification (NCBI taxonomy): domain Eukaryota; kingdom Metazoa; phylum Chordata; class Mammalia; order Chiroptera; family Hipposideridae; genus Hipposideros; species Hipposideros armiger. The sequence goes on from NW_017731423.1 coordinate 3,665,154, forward strand.
TTTGATATCTGATCACTCTGGCTTATCTTTAGCAATAATTCTGTTATTAATTTAGTAAAAATTTCCCCCTACCCCTAGTGTTTCTCCTCTTAGCAATGTTTCATCCACTGATCTCTTCATTCTGCTCATTGGCTATAAATTCCCAGCTATCTTTGCTATAGTCAGAATTTAGCCTGATTGTGCTTCCTTATGCTGATAGTCTTGACTCCTATTGCAATAGTCCTGAATAAAGTCTTCCTGACTATTTAGAAAGTGTCAGAATAACTTTTTTCTTTAACACTCTCCAAATATCTCCCTGAAAACTATGTTGGCAACCCAAAGCTGAGTTGATTGTTTATCACATTAAAACAACCATGACCTCAACAGAGTCTCAGAGTCTTGGAGGAGGAAGGATATGGTCTGATGTATTGAGTTTTAAGGAATGGTTTAAGGCAGGTCTTTCAATAGGGGAGGTGTTGATGAGTATTGGGTAAGGATCTGATATAATAGTTGAAGGTTTGTGGACAGAGTCAGAGGAAGAGTTTGAGGCAAGGGGTTCAAGAGTCCTTGGCTCTAAATTTCCTATTGATGCTTTCTATTATGAAAGTAGATAGGTCTTTCTGGAAGTTCTTATAATAAATAATAAAGTTATTTCCTACTTATTTTCCTAGGTAAGAGTCTCTTGGAATAATAAACTTATGCTAATGATGACAATAGAATAGTAGCCATGTATTCATTCTATAGACCAGTGGTGAACAAATTTTTACTATAAGGATTAGATAGTAAATATTGTATTTTTTTACATTCTTTTCAAAAAGATTTTTATTAAAAATATAGATTACATACAATATTATATTAGTTTAGGAATACACCATAGTTATTCAATATTTATATACCTAAAGAAGTGATCACCATGATAAGTCCAGCAACCATCTGACCCCATATTATGCTATCACAATATTATTGACTATATTTCCCATGTAGTACATTACATCCCATAACTAATTTGTTTTATACCTGGAAATTTGTACTTCTTATTCCCCTCCTCCCCTTTTTAAATTTATCAATTACAGGTGACATTCAATATTATTTTATATTAATTTCAGGTTACAGCATAGAGGTTAGCCATTTATATAATTTAAGTGATCCCTCTGACTAGCCTAGTACTTAGCACTATACATAGTTATTACCATATCATTGACTGTATTCCCTATGATTTACTTTACATCCCCATGACTATTTTGTAACTATCAATTTGTTCTTTTTAATCCCTTCCCCCTTTTTCACCCATATCCCAACCCTCTAACATCTGGCAATCACCAAAATGTTTTCTGTACCTCTAAATTTATTTCTGATTTGTTTAATTTTGTTCTTACATTCCACATATAAGCAAAATCACATTGCATCTATCTTTCTCTGTCTGATATACTCCCCTCAGCACAACACCCTCCAGGTCCATCCATGCTGCTGCAGATGGCATGAACACATTCCCTTCCATGGCTGAGCAACATTCCATTGTATATATGTACCACCTCCTCTTTATTCTTTTATTGACAGACACCCAGGCTGCCTCCATATCTTGCAATTATAAATAATACTGCAATAAACATATGGATGCACATGTCCCATCACAGTAGGTTTTTCTTCAGATAAATACCCTAAAGTGGGATTACTGGGTCCTTCGTTGTCTCTTCTTACAGCCTTTGTTTTAAAGTCTATTTGTCTGGTATAAGTATTGCTACTCCAACTTTTTGTTTTATCATTCCCATTTTCATGAAATATCTTTTTCTATCGCTTTACTTTTTGTCTGTGTGTCTTTCAATCAGAAGTGAATCTCATTAGATGCATAAACAGGTAACTACAATATTGCCACAGGGATATGAAAGGCAGTTTGGGGAATATAATTAATAATGTAAATATTTTGTAGGGTGTCAGATGGTCACATGTCTTGTTAAGGAGACCACTTCATGGATGGGGTAGAGGCTTGATCACTGCACTGTACACCTGAAGCTGATGTTGTATAATATTGTATGTCAACTATAAGTCATGGGACGTGGAGTATAGTGTGGGGGTGGAGTCAAGGGAATTGTAATAGATATGTATGATATTGTGGGTGGAGTGGGGTGGCAGATTGGGGTAGGGGGGTTGTCACTTCAAGGGGTAAAAAGTATAACTATTGCATTGTGTTGTACACCTGAAACTAATTAAAATAATAATGAAAACAAAAAAAAAAGAAGTGAGTTTCTTTTATAGGTAGCATATGTAAGGGTTTTGTTTTCTTATCCATTCAGCTACCCTGTGTCTTTTGATCGGAGCATTTAATTCATTTACACTGAAAGTACATGTTGATATATATACACAAAGTTGGACAATTTAGATCACAAACGTTCCACCATGTAAGTGCAATGTAGCTGTTGCCATTTTATTATTCATAATCTTGATTTTTTTTTTCCATCTTAAAGAAGTTTTTCTAACATTCCTTGTAATACTGGTTTGATGGTGATGAACTCCTTTAGCTATTTCTTGTCTGGAAATGTATCTGTCCTTCAATTTTAAAGAATAGCCTTGGTGGGTAGAGTAGCCTTGGTTGTAGGGCCTTGCTTTTCATCACATTGAATATTTTGTGTCAATCCCTTCTTGCCTATAAAGTTTCTGTTGAGAAATCAGCTAATGGTCTTATGATCCTCTCTTATAAGTTACTAGTTGCCTTTCTCTGGCTGGTTTTAGGATTCTCTCTTTGTCTTTAACCTTTGCCATTCTAATTATAATGTGTCTTGTTGGGGCCTGTTTAAGTTCATCTTGCCTGGGACTCTGTGCACTTCCTAGACTTGTATGTCTCTTTCCTTCACCAGGTTAGGAAATTTTTCAGTCATTATTTCTTCAAAAAGTTCTCAGTCCCTTGCTTTCTCTCTTCTTCTTATACCCTTATGATGCAAATAAGTACTATGCTTGATGTCCCAGAGGTCTCTTAGACTCTCCTCATTTTTTTTGGATTCTTTTTTCCTGTTTGCTGTTCTGATGGAGCATTTTATGCTACCTAGCATTCCAAATTGCTGATTTGATCCTCTGTTTCATCTAATCTGCTGGTGATTCCCTTTAGTGCATTCTTCATTTCAGTTATTATATTCTTCACTTCTGACTGGTTCTTTTTTATGGTTTCTATGTCCATTTTTATGCTTGCTATGTCTCTGTTAATGTTTTCACTATGTTCCTTGAGCATCCTTATAACCATTGTTTTGAACTCTGTGGTAATTTGATTGCCTCCATTTCATTTAGTTCTTTTTCTGGAGTTTTCACCTGTTCTTTCATTTGTGATGTATTTCTTCGTTTCCTCATTTTGGCTGCCTTCCCATGTTTGTTTCTATACATTAGGTAGAGCTGCTATGTCTGCCAGCCTTGGCTGGATTGCCTTATGTAGTAGGTGCCCTGCCGGGCCCTGACACAGCTTTGCTGGTCATCTGCTCTGGGTGCCCCAAGAGTGGCTCTTGTATGGGTTGTGTGTTCCCTCCTGTTATAGTTGAGCCTTGATTGCTATTGGCATATCAGTGGGTGAGATTGTCCCTCAAACTGATTGGCTGTGCAATTTGACCATGTCCATAGCTTGTGGGTTGGTGTGCGGAGGACTTACCCCACTAACTGGGATTCACCCCAGTTGGCTCTGGTGACTGTTGAGACTGCCCTTTGAGTGTGCTTCTTATGGGGCTGATTGGGGCAGTGCTATGATTTGGTTTGAAGCAACCTCCAAATATGTTTGTTCTGGGGCCTCTTGGGAGGGGCTCAGTGCGGGCCCAGGTCAGCCACTGCCTGTGACTGGCTGGCGGCTACCTGGTAGGAGCTACAAAGTGATACACAGTTGGTCACTGCCTGTGCTAAACCTGAGGCATTTAGGAGAGGCCAGGCTATGAACCCAGGATGGCTACCACAAGAATGAGGTCTGGGGTAAATCTGCAAAAGCCAGGACACCTGGAGGCCTGCTGCCACCTGCGGGCTCCCTTAAGGTTCAGCCACTGATAGAGCCTCATGAGGTATGTTAATTAAGTGAGGCAGGGTCTCAGGGGGTCACTAGTGTGAGAAGAGTTATGGTCACCAGGTTAAGGTAGACTCTGGTTTGATGCCAGTGCTGAGCCTGGAGAGACTCAGAAATCATCTCAGAGCACACCAAAGCCAGTTACCACTGCCTGGGGCCCATGAACTCTGATAGTTTTTCAAAAAGAATGCAGTGGGGGGAGGGGCTGGCTGCTCAAGGAAACATTTTTCAGGTGGTGCAGGGTGTGAAAGTTGAGTAGGACAGGGTCCCAGCTGAATCAGCAGGGCGGAGCAGCAGAGTTCACCAGGCCAATCAGGTTCAGATTTGGCCTGTGGGGGTGGGTTCAATATAAGAAAGATGGTGCCCACCTGCAGCTGCCCAGAAAGAGGAGCCCTTACTGGGAAAATGTCGGCTCTCCTTCAGTCCTCCTCCTGAATCAACAGTCCTGTCGGTCCCCTATATGTCTCCAAGGTCCCCCAAGTCACTTTCCCTACTCTGGAGCCCAAGGTGAGTGTCTGTAAGCCAGTGAATCTTTGCGTGGGCTGTTTAAGAGGATGTCTGGGTTTTGTGCAACCTTCCAGTTCAGCTGAACGGTCAGTCTCCCCACTGTTTTTCACTGCCAGATGTCATGGGGGCACCTCTTTCCAGCACCAGTACTCCAGGTTGGGGAGCCTGGTGTGGGAGACTGGGGTTCCTCGCCCCTTCAGGGGGAAATCTCAGCTGCCAAGCTATCTCCCCTGATTCTCAACTGCCACAGGGAGGTTTGGGGTCTGTTATGCATTTCTGCCCCTCCTACCTGTCTCTACGTGGCTGCTTCTTTATATTTTTAAAAATTACAGAACTTCTGTTTGGCTAGACTTCAGTTGGTTCTCCAGGTTGATTGTCCTATAACTTAGTTGTAATTTTAATGTGTTTGTTCACGGAAGGAAGTACAGTGTTTATCTACTCCATTATCTTGTATCTCTCTAAGTAGCAACTATTTTAGACTTTGAGGGTCACATAAGAAATCTGTCACATGTTCTATTTTGTTTTTGTGTTTACTTCATTTAAAACATAAAAAATAATAATACTTATATTTTAAAAAACATTTTTTTTTTCTCACAAAGCACGTAAAAACAGACCACAGGCAGGATGGCCAAAAATCCATGATTTTCCAACCCATTAAGTAGACAGTAAACTCTGTGGAGGAAGATAGTTTCACCCTTCAAGAAAGCTACTTTAAATATGATGGTTAGGAAAGGCCCAAAGCATATGGCTTCTGGGACTAATGAGACTCTCATTCTCTCTTTAACTGACACAGAGAATCAGGAATATTGTACTATAGTCTGAGGAAATCCATTGAAGGTTGGATTTTTTGATGATGGTGCAATTCAATAAGAGGCAGGCACTGTATATTCTCTGTAATAACAGGAGGTGGTGTTTAATTAATTGGACAAAATAAAAGTGAGCTTACTTGTGTCACAAATGATGAAGCAGATCACAGATATTACACCAACAAAAAACTATGATCTGAAGGGTTTGAGTTTCTTTTGGAAAGATATGCTTTTCGGTTAAAAAATCCAGTTTCATTATCCCTACTTCCCTTCTCACTTCAAACTTAGATTAATATAACTAGAAGAAATAATACCGAACCACTGAATATTTTATAGACCTGTGAAGGTTAGTCATTATATGTTCTAGGATGTGCCTTATTCACAGCCATTTGCAGCTAGTTATAAAAGAGCCTTAGAAGTGTCTGTGAAGGTTAGGAGGGGGCAAATGCAAGGCCTTTAATTGCAATAGAGATAGAGCCTTATACATATATATATATAAATATTTCAGAAAGCAGTGTTAGTAGAAAAATCTGCTATAGATTAAATCCAATCTCATAGAACATCTAACATAATTTGTATATAATAGGTGCTCAATGACCATTTATTGAATAGACATGAAAGCAAGAATAAGGAATGAACATCGTGGGGTCTACACTGGTAATTACTGTTTCCTAATTTTCCATCCAGGCAACATACGTTCTTAACAGACTCTGTTTTCAACTTCTCTCACATCCTTTCGAATTTGGTGGTTTTGTTGCTTACTATATAGCCCCTCCCTAGATAGAAAAAGAAAACATGTATATCTCTTTCTTTCAGGAGCTGATATGGTAGGTTTAGTCACGAAAGAGATTATAAAACAAGATAATATGGGGGGGCGGTGTTGACGATTTCACTGATCTTTATTTTTTTAGCTGTCCTGGTTTAGCAATATAATTTCAAGGTGGTCCAAGCAATATAATTCCAAGAGAGTAAATTGCTTTAAATTATGCTACCTATTTCAAGCTGAGTTAAACTTCATTCCATGGTTAGCTAGTTGCTATATGGAAGTAAATACTCTGTGGTTACTTTAATCTTCTTGTCATGTCTTCATGCAGTAGAAGAGATAATTTATCAAGCAATGGAATAAAATCATTGAAAAGGATGTGGGAAATTTTTATCTTGTCTTCAGGAAAAGCAGTACTTGATGTTAGTGTTTCACAACTACTTTTAGACCATTTTTTTCCCTGCCTGAGGTCTGATCAGAAGTTCTGGAGTCCTTTAACTGCACCCTTTTACTTTCCCTGGAGTAACTTTCCATCCAGATCAGTGACAGCAATGTTCCCATCATCCAGAGATGAGCTGCTTCAGCAGCATTCTTTTCTATGTTTATTACCAAAAAAAAGAAAAAAAGAAGAAAAGAAAAGAAGAAGACGGTCTGAATTGGAATATTAGAATATTAGAAGCTGGTTTTATGATATGCCCCTATGTGTTCAGAGAATGTCAGTCTATTTCTCTTGAAATTGACAAGCTGGAAGGAAGCTCATCTTACTAGGACTTGCATAATATCATGGCCTTGTCATGATTTCAGGGAATAATTTGGTATTATATGGGAGGAAAATGTTTTTCTCAACCCTCCTAGGGTCCCAGCTGGGTCTGAAAATTAAATTCACGAAGACAGATTAACAGGAGAAAAGCATACACATTTATTGAATGTAAGTTTTATGTGACACAGAAGCCTTAATAAGAAAATGAAGACCTGTGGAAATAGTTGATTCTGAGTATTTTTATGCTATGTTTGATGAAGAGTGAACACTCATGGGGAAATATGATAGGTCAAGGTGTATGAGGTAAGTCCGCTAAGCTGGGGGAAATAGTAAGGCTATTTGTTCAGAATCTCCTCGATGTCACTTTGTCTTTGGATATAAGGATCCTCCTTTCTCCTGGCTGTAGGGAAGTCACCTCTCAAATGACCTGTTTCAGGGGAGAAGGGTAGAGGGTAGGTCAGCACAACCTTCCTGCTTCTGCTGTTTTCTCAATATTTCTTAAAATATTTACTGTGCCAAGGTACCATATGTTGGTAGGCATGTCCTGAACTTCATCACCATCTTTGTGTTAATATCTATCTCCAAAATCAACTTCTTCAAATTGTATCTGTGAATAGAATTGGCCTCAGAAGTCAAGAAAATGAAGTTGTAATTAAAATGCGGATAGAGTCACAGCACACGCTCATCATAGTACACACGTGTTTGTCAGCTAATTTCCCAGTTGGGGATGTGGAACTCTGAGCTAGCTCAAGAAGTTTGGGGATATGCAAGCTGATGTTCTGGATTTTTGTTTGTTTGTTTGGTATTTTTGGTGGTGGTGGTGGTGTTTGTTTGTCTGAGAGAGGACATAAACAGTGAAGGGGGCCAGAACAGGTCTCCCCAGGTTGTGCCACTTTGGCATGTGGATTATTGTGAACTGAGGGCAGTTGACGCCCTGTGGGCTCAAGAGAAACTTTTACCTCTCACTTAAATAATTTAAATAGGAGCTCTTCCAATAAGAAGAGTTATTACCAGAAAAAACTTTTCATGACCTACCTATAGGGCAGGGCAAACTTCTAATTACTAAACATCTGCTCTTCTTATCCTATGAGTTGCCCTCCTCCCCTCTGATGCCCCAGGGCACCTTACCTCATTCCTTGACTCAGGATGTTGTATATACTTTATTTTATATTTCTATCTCTGAACCTCTCGTATATGTAGGGTTTCTTACTCTCTCATGTGTGTGGGGTTCCCATATGTACCTATATAATTAAATTTGGTTATTTTCTCTTCTTAATCTTTCTTATGTTTATTTCATTATGAGACCAGCTGAAAAAACCCAAAAAGGTAGATAAAAATTTCTTTCTCCCCAACAGCATATAAACAGTAGTATGTCTGTAATACTAAAATTTCATGTAAGGTACAATGGGGCGGGGGAGGGAAGAGATGTCTAAAAATGCTCTCTAAGGGTAAAATAAAGAAAAAAAAGTTTGAAAACTCCCACTTTAGATAGAATGCTAATGAAAACTGAAAAAGAGACAGGATGCTTAAAATGAAAAGAATCAAATTAAAATTGAGGGGTGTTAACCTGGTATCAGAGGTAATAAAAGATTGTTTTTCTGGAGAATGAAAATGCACAATTCATTTTTAGTTTTGGTGCATAAGTAGGGAAGACTAGCAAGTTAAACCAGTAGTTCCAGAAACTTATGGTTAGAGCTTATACCTGCTAACAGAAAGAGGGGTGAAGACCAAGAGGGTTCCTTTAATGAATTAAGCCTATACGAAATTAATAGTAACATGAAATGACACATTTTAATCATGTCACGCCTATATAATTTGTTCTCTAAAATCCCTTTCCACTCTCGTGACAAAAAGTTGTGCAGTTTCAATTGACCAAGAATGCTATACTTCAGGGGATTGGACAGAAAAGCATCCAGTATAACGAAGGCTAGTTTCCTAGATGTGAGACATGTGTAGTCACATAGGCCTCCAGGCTTGGAAGGACCCTGTGCTTGGTTTATGACTCTGTTGTCTCTGGCTTGAAATTCTTAATTTTGAACAAGGGTGATATGATGCTAAGTTCTGGCTGCTTGCTGCTTGAAAAAGTTAAAAATCGAGAGACATGGTTGGTGGAAAGAAAAGCATGTTTATGCAGAATGCCAGTATTCTGGGAGGATGGTGGAGTCCTGCCCAAAGGCCACCTCCCTGTTCTTAGAACCAGCAGAAGGTTTTATAGTTACATAAGAAGAACCAAGGAAAGGGGGAAGTCAGGCAGGCAGGTCCAGGGCTGACATCCTTCTTGGGGTCTGGTCTGTTTTAAGATAATGTTATCTCTGGACTCCAGACTCAGACCGGCCACTGCAGCCTGAGGCTTTCTGTGTATTCCTGTGTCTGGGCACTTGAGGATTAAAAAATTGCCCTTCCCAGGTTAGGATTTTGTTAATTAAATGAATGAACGAGGTATACGTAGCTTTGAGAAAGGGAACAAACCAGAGTTAAGTCAATCAGTGTGAGGAGAAACAAAGTAAAATAGATGAATATCAGGGCTGATCAAACTGCAGACTGTTGGGTTGTCGGAAAGGTCATGACGTATTTTGTCTGTTTTTCAAAGGTCATTTATTTATATAAAGAACAAAGATCAATCAATGATATATTGCCCATTTTTGTTTGATAACCTTTTGCCATCTTTCAATGAGCTTCATAATTCCTTTTTATAGAAGGGCCTGTCTTTATTTGGGAAAAACTGAACAAGGTGCTGATTTACAGCCTCATCTGAATTAAACATTATACCACACAAGGAGTTTTGAAGAGAGTGAAACAAGTGGAAGTCTGATGGCACAAAGTCAGGTGAGTTATGGTGGGTGTGGCAACACATCCCATCCAAGCTCCAGTAATTTTTGACCCATGATCAAACTTGTGTGTGGTCTCGCATTGTTGCGATGGAACACAACTCCTTTACAATTAACAAGCTCTGGACGTTTCTGGATGATGGATTCATTCAAACTGTCCAATTGCTGACAGCACACATTCAAATTGATTGTTTGGTTCCTTGGTAGGAGCTCAAAAAACACGACACCTTTAAAATCCCACCACACTGAGAGCATAACCTTCCTTTGATGAATGTCTGCTTTTGATGTCGTTTGAGGTGAATCATCACGGGCGGGACCAAGACCCTTTGCACACCACATTGTTGTAAACAATCCACTTCTCATCACCAGTTATCAGTCACTTGAAAAAAGGATCATTTTCCTCACATTTAATGAGCGTATTGCAGATGTTTATATGCACCGTAAATTGAACTTCTTTGAGTTCATGCGGGACCCAAATATTGAGCTTGCTTACGTATCCCAGCTTCTTCAGGTGGTCATGAACGCTTGAATGATGGATGCTCAATGTTTCTGCAATCTCTTGTGTCATGTAACATGGGTTTGACTTGATCAATGCCTTTATTTTGTCATCATCAATTTTAGTGGGCCTCCCTGACCGAGGAGTATTGTTGAGATCAAAATCACCAGCACGTGAACCATCGTTGGCACTTTTTTTTTTGTAGAGCATTGTCACCATAAACTTTATGCAACTCTTCACAAGCTGGACGCACATTCTTCCCTTTATGAAAGTAAAACAAAAAAATATGGCAAAAATGCACAGTTTGGTCTTCCATCTTCAACTTGTAAAATCTCCAAAACTCAACCAAATCGCTCATTTTTTTTTAGAATGAAGCTAGAACTGTCAGCTGTCAAATGATATAGTAATAACATAGATGCAAATAACCCTAGTACTTCCAAAGATGAACTAGTGCCATCTATTGCAAACATGCATCATGACTTTTCCGACAAGCCATTAGCTCAGTTTAGTTACAGGTGGCTAGATAGTGGTATATGCAGAGAGTCAAACTGCAAACTAGCTAAGTCTAATTATTATGTATTATTGGTTTACCGAATTTCACCCTTACCAGGGGACTTATATTTTCATTTTGCACTAGGTCCTGCAAATTATGTAGCCAGTCCTGAGAACAGTAATAAAATAAGGGTGGACCCAGAGGAACAGATAGGTCTAGTCTTTGGAGGAGAAATTTTCCTTTCCCAATTTAATTTCTCAAGATGTGTCAAGAAGGAAGCTTCCCGTGGGAAGCAGTGGGCAAATGCTTCTTGTTTGGGTGCTCTAGGGGCCATGTTTCACTGAGCAGAAACAAGAAACTATGCAGAAACAAGATGCTATGCTATCTTACATGCCAAAATGTATCTCACTTATAGCAAAACAATGCTACTGCCAGCCTGAGCCTCAGACTGTGGCTAGATTGTTTGCCCTTTGTGGCCACCAGTGTATACCAACTTGTGGATGGAAAAAAAGCCACATGTTAAACCTGACAAGCTCAGGAGACTGAAAAATAACTACAGAGGATGGCATGAACATCAAAATTCCTAACAAAGGTGGGCCATGAAGGGAAGTCACATCCTTGGCCTTCGGCTCCCTTGACAAAGGTCAGTCTTTAAATTAAGCCTGTCTGTAGTCTTTTTGTATCTAAGATAACATACCTTTACAATATCAGAGTAATCTCTTTTTCCGGACCACCCAGGGGCACAACCCACCACACCAGAGCAGGAATCTACAAAGTCCCTCATTGTTATCTTGTTCCCCAAACACTATCTCTATGTGCTGTAAAATGCTATTAATTATTGCTGTGCCCACCATGTAAAACAAGTGTGTGTCTCTCCATTTTACTTTTTATCTAATCCCAGAGGTTTCCCTGCTTTGCTTACTCCCACCCTCTAAATCTACAATTAATGGATTTCATGTAACCTTCCTCCTTTGATTTTACTGTATAAAATAAGTTGCAAAATGGCCATTTTCCAGAGCATTTTCTCCATCTATTGAGACTTTGATTCCTAGGAATTTTCATCAGTTTGGCTCAAATAAACTCATATAAACTTTGTCTTATGCTGGATGTTTTTTTTGTCATCAACCTTCATGTTGTCCAGGAAGAGTTGTTAGATAAAGGTTAAGAGAAATAATCCACTAAATCAAAAACAATATACGCTCAATTAACCTTATTCTTTGCATCTTAAATCACATAAGGTTATACTTTTATTATTGCTATCATAAATAAATAAATAAATACATTTCACAAAAGTAAGGCTACTCCAAAAACCTGACTCCTACCATTCTAAAATTCTGTCATTTTAGGATATAAGAGGGAGAAATTATGGACAATTATGAGAGATGTGCTTTAGCCAATGTGAGAGATACAAATGAAAATTTGTGGGTGAGCTAAGAAGTTTCTGCCTGTAATGTTTTTGAAAACTGTCCAAAATTATGCTGGTGCAGCTGTTTACATTGCAAAATGCTTGTATAATATTTCAGAAGCTGATGAAACTTTAGTTGCTGGAAGTGTCACTGTGGCAATGGCACAGACGAATGCTCACTGAAAATGTTCCCTTTCCTTCCAAGTGAATGCTTCCTGTCCGGAGGCCTCTCAGGAGTAGGAACAAGATCTTTTTCAGAACATCAGTCCTATTCAAAGATGTCAGCAGGGAGTCAGGAAAGAAGCACTCAGCCAGTGGCGCTGCCTTTCTCCCTCAGGGAGGCTGCAGCTCTTTGCAGGTGATGAGAAGAAGGTGTGATTCTCACGTTTAATGAAATCCCTGAAATTTGAGGCGTTCAGTTAACATCTGGTCTTGAAAGAGAAACTCTTGGCAGGCTATTTTCCTGCTGCTGGCTGGCTGGTTGGGTCAAAGGACCTTCCTGTCCTCCTCCTCAATCAAGGTAGCCTTAGCAAAAGGTTCAACTCCATTCACTCCAGCAGGGGGAAAGCAGGCAGGGGAGCCCACTTGAAGTGCTGGAAGACTCCTCACAGCTACTCCTGCCATCCTCGGTCTGTGCCCTCTAATCAGGTAGCTGTTCAATTATGTCTAGTGAACCCTAGCTCAGCAATTAAAAAAGCAAACACTTCCTGAGAATGGCATGGCAGGAAAAATTGATAAATTCTCTATTGCTTGTGACTTAAGGCACAGTGAGAGCTGTTTAATGTTACCTTAGAGCTATGGCTTAGATGAGCTTCAGAGAGGGCTTATCCTTCTTAAAGGAAAAGGGCTGAAATCTACAAAGGGGAAGTCAGTGGGAAATTCCCGAACAATCAGCAATCAGTAAAGCTCTCTCGCCCTGTCGTTTTCCCTCCCAGTAAAAATTGTATCTTTCTGGTAGTGATGGCGGGCATTACTGCAAATGCTCTGATTGGCTGGTGTCACTGTAAGATTTCATGCCCCACCATGTCTCTTTCTTTTCCCTTTCATAATTGGGGTTACTTTGATTTCAGAATTGATCAAGTGAAGGGTTGTTTCATTGGTCATTGCCTCTCTTTTCTATTCTGCAGTTGTTTTCCTCTCCTCCATTCTGTCTGATTTCTGTCTACTTCAAATGATGGACACTTTTTGGAACAAGAAGAAACAATGCAAGTGGGACACAGAGGGACAGAAGGGAGCCTGAGCACGCCAATGCCATTCATTACTGAGGAATGGCTGTGCACTGAAGTAGTGATCCATCACTGAGAGCAGGTTTTCCTACCTGTGGAGCTGGTAGTAAATAGGTATGTTTCTATTTTCAGAAAGGAATGCTATTATATTGCATCAAAATCTTAAAAATAATAGATAGCTTTAACTGAAGAGACCCCACATAAAAACTATGATCTTAGGAGACAACCAAACATGTGTGTAAAGGTATTGCTTTTTAGAAATTTACTAGTGTCATATGTAGAGGTGAAAAATAGGGTATGACCTAAGTGTTAAATAATAGCATTGGCTAAATAAATTATGTCCATGCCATGAATTACTAATGGAGTCATTGAAAAGAATTACGTAGATGTAGTCATTAATATTGGCTACAGTATGCTAAATTATATATATATATATATGTATGTATATATATGTATGTATATATACATATACATATATACATATGTGTGCGCGTGTGTGTGTGCACATGTGCGTGATCACTCACATGCTACCTGTAGATGGTAGTATAATGGATAAGATAAAAGGTGGGTTATTCTTCTTTGAGGCCACCTTTTTAGCTATGTTACAGGACCCTAGTGCCCTTATGAAACCTCTTGCATTAATATCTCTTAGAAGCTCCTGTATCCAAGAGCCCCACTCTTGACTTGCTGACACAAAGTAATCATGGACCAACTGGGAAACAATGTGGACTAAAAACATGTGGGCCTTATATTCTGATTTGCACAAAGGCCTCATGTTCTGATTTGTATGATGAGGGGATTTGACCAGATGCCCTTTCAAAGTCTTTTCGGCTCTAATAATCTGTGCTTTTCAATGTCATAATTATTAGTGAGTGACCCTGATGGCGTTTTGTTTTGTCTTTTGGTCACTATGACAGGCATATAATTAATATATTTTCAGTGAATGGTCAGCAGCCCTGAAATCACAGGGGACAAGTAGGTGTCCTCTCACCTACTCAGCCCACACACAGGAGTGTCCCTGGCAGTGCAGGAAAGAGAGAGCAACCCCAACAAACAAACATCATGAAATACAGACACTGTTCTCCAGTAGCTTATAGAGTATTTTTCTGATATTTAGAGGATTGCAAGCCAAGTTAAGTGTCCAAAATTTATCTACTCATTAGTATTCTGATAGTAAACTTTAGTCGAGTGCTTTCCAGGTGCAAGTTTTCCTTTTCATATTTCACAGACACCTTTAACTTCCGCCTTGGGCACTCTGCAGTCTTCGCTTCCAAATGACTGCTTCCAACTTTCTCCAATTGCTTTGGCTTTGCTAGTAGGGTCTAGGTGATAGAATAGATAAGGTAAGGAGATTGCAAAGGCATTTATCTGTCAAAACATGATTTTTTTTTATTATTTCCAATTCTTTCCAAATATCTATTTCTCCAATTACTTCTGTATTTTTCTTTTCAAATGGGGGTCAAAAGTGTTCTTTTGTTTTGTTTTTATCTGTTTTGTTTTTAAATCACCAAATCCATATATTTTTGTGGCCGAGAGAAAATAACTCTTTAAATACTTATAAAAGCCTTAATTCTCATTCCCCTAACATATTACCCTGTTGGGAAATGGACATTTTGGAAACATACTTCAATTCTGCCCCTACTCTAGGGAGGCATGACTGAATTGTATTCAATATAGTTTAAGTTCTGTAACTAGTTTTTGTTCGGTTGGTTTGGTTTGGTGTCTCTCTAAGAAGCAATCATTTTTTCTTTTCTTTTCCAAACACTGAATATATTTGATCAAAGTTAAACTATCTTTAACAAGGTTATAGAGTGACTTACAGATTCATAGGTGCCAACCTCACTGTTGATAAGATCGTTCCTTATTCAGTACATGAGTGGCCCCATTGTTCTGCTTCTGAGTAAACCTACTTGGTCATCTCTTGCTTGTGGCCTTGAAAGTACAGCTTAACTGAGCATAACAGCTAAGACAGAACAGAATCTAAATTAGCACAAGCTAAGAGGAGATGGCATGTTAAATTCACCGTTTGAGATTAAGACCTTAGTCCACATTTAAAGACCATAAATAGATACAGAAAAAACATTTTTTAAAAAAGTCTGTCTCTTGAGAATAAAGTCACATGTCAGTGAACATAGGCAAATGTATAACTAATATAAATATATTAAATCTCTGTTATCTAGTATTGTTAAAAATGAAATATTCTAGTTAAACACCACTCTGTGTTTACCAAAGAATGATCTTTAATTGGTTTTCTAAGCAGTAACTCCAAAATCCATTCTCTTAAGCAAGCTAGCTTACGGTATTTTTATAAACATACTAGTACTTTACATCTTCTGAAATGCCAATCAGAATAGTTATGATTAGAGAAATGTCAGTTAATCAAAATTATGGGGTTTGACATAAAATCACTTAAAGCTGTGCTAAGCCTTACCTGAGGAATTTATATGTATGTCTATGCTTGTATCTATATCTATGTCTATGTCTATATATCTATCTATATCTATATCTGTATCTAAATCTATATCTATATATTTATATCCATATCTATATCATCTATATATCTATATCTATATTGTCTATATCTATATCTGTGCACCAACAAACATGCAAATAACGGCAACTCTATGGTATGTTTGTATACCTGTCAATGCAAAAAATCATTTCTTTCAAAGTGTGTAGCTTCTGATTTGATGAGACACTACAGAGGCTTCCCACATAAACTTATAATCTCTGTGACACTTTGACTCCTCTTCGATCTGGTTCAATGTTTCTGACACCTCTCTTCCTGTATTATGGTTTTTCCCAGGTACCATGTTGTACTGTGTTTCTTGAGTCTGAAAAAGTAGTGATTACGTTTTCTATGTGAATGTCTTACCACTCCCCTTTATTTTCCTTATCATTATTGACAGGATTATATTGTGAGAAACACCTGAGTAATGTAGCCATTCATCATTAAAATAAGTTTGATTGATATTGTAATTCAGAAAACTTTCTTAACCCATTTTTTTTCTATAGTTCAGGACTTTAAATTAATTACCATAGGGTTGTCTTATAGTTGTGGATATAATTATATGGCCTACATTTCCAATATTCTATGCATTATCACTTTGAATGTCCATGGAAAACTATCATTCTCTACAATAATATATGAAGATGCGCTATTATATAAATAGAATGAGTGTCTCTTTCCATCGTCTAAAAAAGAACTCTTAGGGCCGGCTGAGTGGCTCAGTTGGTTAAGAGCTCGCTCAAGAGTTTGAGCTCTGAGCAACAGCGGTTCGAGTCAGCCCGAGCTGAGCAGNCGCTGAGCTGCCAACAGGTGGCAGGATGGCTCAGCTAAAAAAAAAAAAAAAAAAAAAAAAAAAAAAAAGAACTCTTATTTGTACCTTCTTATGTACTTTCATAACTTCTAAAGATGAGTAAACTTATTCAGGGTGTTTTTGTTTCAGTTTCAACAAGGCCCAGGAGGTAATTGGTCAAAGAGTGAAAGGCTGGCATCATGGGCTTTGGCATATTATTATCTTGGTGCCTGGGCTCTAATTAATGCCATTCAAGGAGGCCAGATGTATCAGCCTAGGGAAGAGCCTAAAGGGGGACATTGTTATCATTGGAATTCATTACTGGTGTTGATGTGATCTTTATGAGGAATAAGGAAATCTGCCAAGTGCGTGGTGAAAATCACAAAGTGCCATCTACTACAATAGAAAATGTCTTAACAACAACAAAAAAAAGAACGTGTTCTTTGGAAAGGAACATAATCTCATACAATGGCAGAACTAATAATAAAGAGTCAGTATGGACAAAACAAAAACATTGATTGAAGGCTAGGGGACATACTTGGGGGAAATGGTGTAGCCTAGGATTATAAAATAACAGTGCCTGCTTAAAACAGGTTTCTTTCCCTTCATATGGAATGAAACCCAGGTCCACAAGGCTAGGCAATATAATTGAAAGAAGTTTTACAATTGTGAAAAGACATTGGCTTCTGGACTCAAAAAGCAAAATTCTGACTCAAAAAATCTGAGGGTACATTAAGATTATGATGGTAAATTAAGATTATGGTGACTGGGAGGCTGGAATCTCTAACGTAAAGAAGAAAGTATTTTCATTTGTTTCGTTTTTCAATCCTATTTTATGTAAAAAGATATCACACAGTTGCTCCTGGAGCTTTGCTAGTCCTTTAAAATGTTATTGTATGAAAAAGCAAACTTTGGTGACATTCTTACCCTTTATTACCTGTGTAACATGGGGTATCATGAAAATTTGAATTTGGCATTGTTTTGTCTTCACTATCTCATGTTTACAGGACAATTTTCTAATTTTCTCTATCCCCAGAGCAACTATTAGTTCCCCTGTTAAATTCATTAGCATTGCCCAGTAAATTAAAATGTAGGACACAGTTTGAAAGGAACAAAAGAACACTATTTGTTAATGAAGCATTTTAACTGAACACGTTTTTACTGATCAAGCTAGGGAAAGCAGCTATGCTCAGCAACGTGCCCATACAAGAGAGGAGAAGGGAAGGAGGGGATCACTGATGGTATAAGTGAGAAAGTAGCTGGTATACAGGCCAACCAGCAGGGACTGCACTCCAGCTGCATTTATGCAGGTATCTGTGGTGTGTTCGGTAGACTGCCGTGTGATTATAGCTCAGTCCATTAGGGTGTGTTATTCAATCTGTTTAAATGGAGAATTACTGAGCCATGTAAGGAAATTGAATTTTAAGAAAACAGCCGATTTTTTTAGTGATGAAGAAGGGCAAAGTGAGGTGATTGCTTACTCACATGGATCTTAGTTCAGTCTCTCCTCATTTCTTACCTGTGATGCTGCATCAGCCATCTGTCTAATCAGTGTCTGATAGTCCTGCCTCCAAGCTGCAGGCTCCCACCCCATCCAACCTCCAGACTCCTCAGAGTGAATGCCCTAAAATAAACCTGATCATGTTACTCATCTGCCGAAAACCCTTCAGAGGTTCCCATAACCTGAAGGATAAAAATCAAAATCCTTAGTCAAGCAGAGAAATCCCTATTAGACCTGGCACCAGATGACCTTTTCAGCTTTATCTCTGGCTGCTCTTTACCTTGGGCACACTTGAGCATTAGCTGTACCAAACGGCCTTAGTTCTCGGCACTTACTGCACCCCATCAAACATCAGGCCACCACACACGCTGCTCACCTGTGCGTAACGGCCATTACAATCCTCCTCATCTCTTATCACTGGAGAGCAATGACCCTGCCATTACGACTCAGCTCCAATACCACCTTCTCTCACAGCATGTCTGTATACACATATGTACATACATATATTGGTTTGTGTATACGTACAGAGACCATCCTCATTTTGCACAATAATGCAGGGCGATAAAACAACCGCGCAAGCTAAAACCAAGCAAGATGATCTTAATAGTAAATGGGAAAAATTATCATTGTTCCATGATCTTTAAGTTTTTTTGTCAAAACCTTAAACACTCTCAGTGTCAGTTATAAATGTATACAGAAATTCAAAAAATAAAATGAATGTTTTTTAGCATACTGTGATAATAACACCTGAAGCATTGTGAATGAAAGTTTCATTTCTTTGTCAAAAAGGGAATGAGTAGTTTGAACAGTGTTCTTTCCTCCTTCTTGTCATGGTATAACTTATAAAACAGAGCAAGCATCTTTTTTATGCTTTGGCAAATGTTCATATTCCTTTCTCAGTTTGAATCGACTTCCCACACTTTATTGTTTGGATTTTCAATGTCATGAAATGTCTCCAAGGTTTTCTTGAATGCAAAGTTTTTGCCACCGTCACTTTTTCTCCGGGACAGCTTCACCCTTTTTGTTACAACCTCTTTCCTCATTTATGGTGGCAAGTTTGTCGTGACCGAGTTCTTCTGGCTGCAGATCTAGGGTTTCTCAGCAGTGCTGACATTCCCATAGTCACCTGTTTCTTCTATAGTTCTATTTAAGTTCAATTCAAATTTCACTCCCAATGTCATTTTTTCATTTTTTTCTGAGTTCTCATCTTTGTTAGTCAATTCCCTCTTTTCATTATTAATACTGTAAAGTATCATGGGGGATTTATAACTAAGAGACAGGGAGGCAACACAACTACACACTTTGTTGTCTGAACCTGAAGGTGCACAGTGAACAGTCACTGACAGGCTATAAAAGAAGTGATATATTTGTCACCGATCATGATGCACATCTGTTATTTACATTATGATTTGTGAATGGGAGAGCTAGCAATGCAGTTTGTACTTTTTACACTTACCATCATCCCTCAGTATCCATGGGGGATTGGTTCCAGAAACCCTCATGGATGCCAACATCCACAGACGCTCAAGTCCCTTATATAAAATGGGCTATTGTTTTCATATAACCTGTGCACATCCTCCCATATACTTTAAGTCATCTATAGATTACTTATAATACCTATAACAATATAAATATTGTATACACAGTTGTTATACTGTGTTATTTAAGGAATAATGACAAGAAAAAATGTCTGTACGTATTCAGCACAGACACACCCATTGTAGGCCTAAGTACATATTACATGTCAGCAAAAATGTAACATTTTTTTTCTAATAATTTCGATCCACAGTTGGTTGAATCTGTAGATGTCAAACCCCTGGCTACAGAGGACCAACTGTACTCATAGTTAATATACTGTGAAAACTAAAATTTAAACCATGTTATTGAGGAACTGGTGTTATTTAAGTGAACTGTGAGTCGTAACTAAAATCCCTGCATATTGGAATGGTGCAAAGCAAGGACTGCATGTGTGTGTGTGTGTGTGTGTGTGTGTGTGTATGTGTGTGTGTGTGAGATAATTTATTTGCAAGTCTACCTTTTCCATATATAATGTAAACCATTGTGTATCAGACACTCTTATGCATCACTTCTAATGCTTTTCGCTGCTGGTTTCACCTCAATTGCCCTGTGATTGACTGCACATGGAAAAAAAAAATTCAACTGTGTCTAGCTTATGCTCAGATCAGATACTTCTCACCTCCTACCCCAATTTTTCCTGTTTTTACTGAAATATGAGATGCCAAAGGATCTGCTTGACACCCCCACACATGCACCTCCATATGGGAACCAGTAGAGCTATTTTTCTCCCTTCTTAGATAGATTATTTACAGACTCCATAATTTATATAGCCTCTCACTGGACATTCTTACAAGATCAAGCAATCTCTTCCACAGAACAAAAGACGAAGATTTGGGGCTGAGTTCTCAATTGTTAACACATACGGATCTGGTAGTCAGTGAAGACAAAGTAAAACTGCGGGTGAAATGTGAAGATGATTAGCAGATTTCCAAGCAGACAAATGTGTGAAGTCCTTCTAGGCAGAAGGAGTGGAGATACAAAGGCACAAAAGTGTGATAGAATATGGCATAGCCAGGAGGTCAGTCAATGATTCCGAAAGATGGACTGTGTGAAGGATAAAGGTGAGGACTGCGATGTCACCAGTGACAGAGTCTTTAGGCAATACTAAAGAAATGGAAACTTTATCATGTGGGCCGTAGGTAACCATTAAGAAACTTTAAGCATGAGACCAACATAAACTGAGCTTTCTAGACAAAAAGGGCTCTTGGAAAGTAGTGGGAAGGATGAATTGGAAACCGGATGCACTTAACTGTCATCTAGCTAGGAGATTATGAAAGCCTGCAGTAGGCAGTGGCCATGTGGATAAAGCGTTGAGGAGACTTTCAAAAGGTCAAATTAGTACTGCTTGCTAATTTATTGGATGGTGAGAAAGGGGATAAAGGAGAAGAAATGGTCTAGGATGTTTTTCACCTAATAATAATCAATGGAAATTTGATGAGTTTTTGGCTTTAGCAAAAAACTGAGTAAAGTCCCCAAAAGAGCTAAGTTTTTGTAACCTCAAGATCTAGCAGCAGAGTATTTAGCCCAGAGCTGATGCTTGGTAATTTTTAAATTTATTTCTAAAGTGGTGTACTTCCTTTCATACTTTTTCTATTCCACCAATCCTGCACACTGATTCCCAGTGAGAAAGACAACATGAACTAATATTGTTTTTTGAGGAATAATTTAAGTATTTCTTTCTTAAATATAATGATAAAAATGTTCAGCAATAAGTAAGTTAACTGTCTTGACTGTATTCAGGCTTTGAAGCCGAGTTTTCACATTTATGAGCTGAGTGTTTGGCCATCTGGGTTTTCCACATGGATCTATTTGAAAAGGAAACTTCAATGGTTTATAACGCTAAATTAACTTGTTTCAAGGGCCAAGCAACAAATTTCCTCCTCCTTGTCTATCCTGACAGCTTACTTCTTTGCACTTCATCTGTGCACATATGTGGGGAGAAATGCATCTTTCATTGTGATTCCTGACAGCCATATTATTCAAGATTCAAAGTGTTTTGCCTTCTGAGAACTTAAGTCACATTTGTTAATTTTGATTTATAGCAAATGTTTGGTATGCCACTCATGACTTTCACTTAACACACTTAATGAGCATCAGTTCTCACAGTGCCCCATATGTGGTCTGAAAATATTATTTACAGCCTCTTGATGAGGGAAATGTCACAACAAGAGCTTAGATCTCAGCAGGCAGCAGAATAAGCCTGACTGGGATGAGTTGAGACCCATTAATTTCATATGTGCAATTTGAATGGGTCATATGCTCAGAGATAAACCTTTCTATAGGCAATATGATATATTTAGTCAGATAGGATTAGTATAATTACAAAGTTACAAAAATCCAAATGTTACAAGCAATCAAAATGCTATGTTGATATCTTATAGATTGAGAAATTAAAGAGCATTTGAACTTAAACAAGTAGGTCGTGGGTGATTATGCCACAGGTATTTTCAATAGAGTGCAGAGGAAAGAGCCTATTTTCAATAGGCTGAGGTAAGAATAAAAGTGAAAAAGTATGGACAATAGTTATAACTTCTCTTATAAGAATTGTAGTGGTGAAGGAAAGAAGAGAAATAGTACTGTATTTTGATTACGAGGTAAGGCAATTGTGGAGAAGTAGGGTTTAGCACTGTTTTTGTAATGGGAAATTTTTGAATTTATTTTTAGCTTTAAGGGAACAGAGAGTAAAGAGAGAAAGTTTGAGGAACAGAGAGAAGGGGTGAATAGTGCTAGAAAAATGGGGGAAAACTAATTCACGCAAAGGAATGATAACAGGACTTTGGTTTATTAGATTTCACATAAGGAAATTGACTTCAAACAGAGATTTATGGTGAAGCTAATGTTCTTACCTTCAGGAATTTTGACTTGCACAGGCTCCTCCCTTTCAAAGCCCTGAAAGGACCCTAATAATGTTTCCCTGGCCATATGTGTTTGTTAAATTTCAAAAACACATGATATTTTATGAGCAATTGGTAAAGACTATATATTTCTATTCCAACTTCATTTCTATCACGCTTCTTGCGTCAGATGGCAGAGAATGGCTATGGGCTTTGGGGTATCTATCTAAGTGGAATTTAATTTAGGAATATGTTTAGTTTGGTTTTAGTGGGATATATGTGGCTTATAAGTATGCCCATGTATACATAGCTAGATTATTGACCATTATTTTGGCATAGAAATGTCTTTCAGGAATACATTCCTACCACCTTCTTCTACTCACTGGGAGCCATGGTATTAAGTGCAGAACCCCAGGTTATCTAGTGATATGAAGGTACCCATCTGTGGCATCAAAGTATGTGAGTGATGGAGCAGAAACAAGATGTGGAAGGCATAAATCCAGGAGCTAATCCTTGGGAAAATTCTCCAAACTATACAGTTTATGTATAAAAAAACTTGAAAAAGTCCCCAGAGCTGACATTCTAAAATTTAATATGCTTTATCAATGAATTGTAAAGCTGATACTTTGTTAAATGATCAACAATTAAAACATAACAAGTTTAGTCAACCATAATCAATTCAATTATTTATTTTACTATAGAAAATTTTATTTATTTTTAAATAATTTAAAAAATTAATTATAGCTGACATAGAATATCATATTAGTTTCAGGCAAATAGAAAATTATATTTTAAAATCATTTTAAAGGGCTTGGAGAGAGTATGTAGCTAAAACACGTAGGATAAAAAGAATTTAGAAGCATCAGCCAGTTAATTAATTAAAATGATGCTATTTTTCTAAATTTTTTATAATTGTGCTATTTATCATATTTTAAACATGTCACTTATTGTCATAGCTTTCACTGTATAAATATTTAACTTTTTCACTCAATTTTGTCTTACTAATATTGAAGTTTATTTTTCTTCAGAGAGCTCTCAAACTTGTGTAAGCTTCAGGTCACACAAATCCTGGATACACTGTGTCATGGGAGCTAACTGTTCAGATAGGAATCAGGGGACTTCTAAATTTCTACCAGGGTGTCTGGTGTTTCCCTACACGAAATGAAAAACTGACATGTAAATTCCAAGACTCTGATAATAAAAGCAGCAGGAGGAAGGAGTGCATGTAAGGCAGAAAGGGGAGGGAGGATAATATTTATAGAGCATTGCTACTTTCAAGACATCATGGAAAACACTTTATGTATGTTGTTAGCTCATTAAATCCCTTCTATAGTAATAATACCTGCCCCTTATTGTGTTTACCCACTTACCATATGGCAGGTACTATTCTAAGCATTTTACGTACCTTAACTCATTTGATCCTCATGACACTATGAGATTAGTGCTATTACTACTCCTTATTTTACTGATGGGGAAGTTAGGCACAGCTCTAATTAGTAGTAGAGCCATGATTCATACAGAGGCTGTTTGTTTTCAAAATGACACCCTTACCCCTTCTGTATGCACAGTGACACTGGTACGTCTAGTCTTTTGCTCCTTTATTAACTATAAGGACATACAAGATCAGAAAATCTAAATAACTTGTTCAAGGTCACACAGTGTGTGAGGGGGCTGAAATATGAAATTCTTCTGAGTGTTTTTGAAGCTGATACATTTTTCTGCTGCACCAGACTGCCACTCATGAAGTCTGATTACTTTGTGTTGTGTATTCACCAAAAAAATCTCCAACTATGGGAAACACAAGAAGTAGCCATAGATCAGTTTATTGAAATACAGAAACAGTAAGCTCCCTCCCACCCCCGTTTTCTTTTCTTTTCTTTTTCTCTTTCTTTTTATTTATTTATTTTTTCTGGTACTCAGTCCTTAGACTGTAGTTGGGTGAGGAGATTGGGGTGACAACCTGAAATAGCTGGTCTGTGTCCATTAGGAGAGTGTTGTTGGGCAAGTCATTGGGGTCCACTAGAGTAGAACAGTCAAAGTAGGAGTCAGTACAGGTTACGGATCAAATACAGGTATAGTTTCAGACATGCTAAGTGACTCTTTACTTAACTGTCAAAAAATAGATTAATAAATCCTTGCCACCTTTATTTTCAAAATTACTTTCCATTTTGGGGTTTTTGTTTGTTTGTTTGTTTGTTTGGCTAGTTGGTTGGTTTTTAAGTCAGGGAGAAGACTTCATTTTGTTTGTCACTGCAAATCACGTAGTAAACTATTAAGTGTATGTGACATGATGTAAAATGACAAAGTCACATCTTGTTCCCTGAAGTTTTATTATACAGCACAGCCAGTACTGGCTAAGGCAAATGGAAGAAAGATTTTAAAAGTATGCTTGAATGAGTTATCAATAAAATGTATGCATTACTGTGGCCATATTAATTTGGGATAAACTAACTAGGTTATAAGTCACCTGGGAATTGTATTCCAGTTTTGGGAACATTTACAAATAAAAATTCTGAACAAGCACAAGTGCCCAGCATATGACATATAAAATCAGAGAAGTGTGACAACAAAAAATGACAATTAATCTACACTTCAAATATTGAGTAGGACTAAATAAATAGTGTTTTTTAAAAAGAACAAAGTGAAAATCATATTATTAAGAAAGGGATAAAGTGAAAATAGAACAGCATGATGGAACACTGAGAGAAGAGAGGTTTATTTTTGTTAGAGAACTCTGGCAAATGATAGGCAGGCTGGGTATAGATTTACAAGGCCAAGTAGAGGAGTCTAGACTTTATAAAATGGAGACTTACCAAAATTTCAAAGACATCAATAACTGGGTAAAGTCTATTGTTTCAGGAAAATTGATTAGGTATCAATATGCAGAGTTTTTTGGAAAGTATACAAGTCCCAGAAGAGAGGTTGAATGAAGGGAAATCCTATAGGATATTATTAAAAATTTCCAGCATAAGGTGATAAGAGGCAGAAGTGAGGTGAGAAGTACTGGAATTCACATTTTTAAAGATAAAACAAGACTTGGTGATTATACAGCCTAGCTGGTTGTGTGAGGAAAGGTGAAGCATTTACTAGGTAGACATGTAGAAAGTATATGGTGTTGTCCAGGTACTTACTTCAAAAGAAAGAGAAAAAGAGGGGGAGAGAGGGGATGAGAGGTGGGAGGTGGGAAGTGGGTAGGTGGGAAGAGAGAGACAGGGGGAGGGAGAGAGGGAGAGAGAGGGAGACTGACTGAATGTAGTGAATTTCAATGTTCATGGAAGATTGACTTTTTGTGGAAGTAAACCAAGAGACTGTCTATAAATATGTAACCTGTGTGTTTTGGGACATGCAACTCTCTAAAATAATTATCCACCTCCCTTTGCTCTAGTTCCAAGCTCACCAATCAAATGCCTGATTGTTTGGTTTCTCATACATATATACCAGGAAAGTACTGGCTGGAAATCATGAATACTGCAGACTCTAGAAAGTACTATCCGCACTATAAATAAATCGTTGGCATCCTTGTTTATGCATATGTTCCCTGTAAATTTGACTAGCTGAATGTGTCTCATTGGGTCCAATTAACTCTTGGGCTTGGACAGGACAGAGGTTCTGAGACCAGCTCTGCACTACACCCAATTAACCAAGGTCGTGCTTCTCGTTAGGTTGTCTTGGTGCTAGTTACTAAACTATGCAGTCTCCTTGTATGGTACACTTTCCATAATGCTGTCCCCTTCAAACTGCAGAGTGGAGGCCATTGCTAGGCTGACTATGAAGTAATGTCACCGTTTCATCCTTTTATACTGTCCCTTTATTTTTCATTTTTTATTTATTTTATTTTATTTTATTTTTAAGCTGAGCCATCCTGCTACCTGTTGGCAGCTCAGCGGCTGCTCAGCTCGGGCTGGACTCGAACCGCTGTTGCTCAGAGCTCAAACTCTTGAGCGAGCTCTTAACCAACTGAGCCACTCGGCTGGCCCCACCGTTTCATCCTTTGAGAATCATTAGAGGAACTGAACTTTCACATAAATGAATTGATACGATTGGATCATTTTAGCAGGTATGCTAGAGAATCTTATCCTGATCTATGCTCACATTTCGATTGTGATACAGTATTCATAAATAGATGTGACTTGTCAAAGAGAAAGTCTAGAAGAATAACTAAAAGAGTCCTATGGCTTCCGTACTTTATGTAACCTGTACTGAACCCCCACACTGTCTCCCAAACTATAAAGCAATTCTGAGAAGTAATCAAATGTGTTCCTCTTGATTTAAGTTCCCCTATAAGAGGTGCTTGTATAAGGAAAACAAATACTCTAAGAAGCAATTTATGATAATGCAGATGTCCTTAAATTACCTACAGGCTTATAATTTAATGAAGTACAAATTAACATACTATGGACTTTTATCCAATGTGCAGCAGACCATTCATCTATGATCAAAGGCTAAACATTTTTCTTTTCTCGCTCTTTTTTTTTCATTTCTCCTTTTTGCTACCTTTCTTCATTTCTTGCTTTTTCTGTTGTTGGAATCTGTAACATACTGCTTCATCATTGCTATATCTTGATTACATTATAAAATAAGAATCAGAAATCCCATATGACCCATGAATGCAGAGAAGAAAAGATTGAAATGAAAGGATGTGAATTTGTGTACATATTTGTGAGATTAAAAAGGAAACAGAACAGTGTATCTTAGGAAAATAGGCAATATCTCAAAAACTGAAACCCAAATGTAATCAGATTTCAATTCAATCTAGCATCTTTTCAAATACTTTGCATCTAATAACGGCAGAAATGAGAGTGCATTACATCAAAATGACATATAGAAGGGGCTCACCTAGCTGGCAGACAGAGGCTCTTAATGGTTGGGATGGTGTTATTTAATATGTTTATGACTATTGCTTAAACATGTTCAGAATTTTATGACAGAGATATGAATAGTACTTACTGTATCTCATTAGAGCCACATCTGCATAAAAAGCATATGGAAAATGGATTCGCTTTGCACATTTTACCCCAAATTACCAGGGTTAATGGATATCCAGAAATTTTATTGGAAAAACAACTACTGGAAATGAAAGCAAAGGTGTAGTTTTCAGGAAGGAAGTTTGATCCCCTGATTTATTACTAAAGGATATTTCAAATGAGCTTTTTATTTTATTAATTGCAAGTTGATGACCTCATTATGAACTTGTAATGCTTGTAACGTGGCATCATTTCTCCCAGGCATCAAAGTGACATAAACATCCTCTCACATGAAATGGGCTTTTGAGGATTGTTTCAAAGTAGAAACAGAGTAGAATTAATTCACACACGTTAGCCAACACAGCTAAGAAAGGATTCAAGTGAAGCATGAATTCCAGGAAATACCAGGTGACCACATACTTAACGGCAGAAGGCTGAGAGATTTTCTAAAGTATATTATCAGTGCAAATAATTCTTGCCTGTGTAAATGTCTGTGTGGGGCTTATACCCACAAACTCTTTGGATTATGTGGAACAGTTTTTATTTCTCAGTATTTCTTAGCTTCTGAATTTAGTAGTTTCCCTGTTTTGCTATAACTCCTTTTTTTATGGCAGCAATTTTCATGTTTTTATAGCCTTTTTACGACCCATTGAAAGGCCTCCTGGCACAATGTTTCACATCAGATGCTGTCACAAAAGAAATCACAACAGTAGAGAGCAGAGCTCCATCAAGGAATCCAGCCTATACTTGCCCCAGGTCTAATGGATGTCAGCCCCCAGGTATCTCAAATTACCTCACAACTGACTTGATTCTACTCAATTCCCAAAATCAATGATGGCTAAGCCTGGACAGAAACCAGGAGAGCCTTTCTCATAAGTGGATGAATCCATAGCTTTAAGCCTCTATCTTTGGATACCCACATGATAACCATACTGCTATGTTCACTTCCGATCCATCTAATTTGTTGTATTACATGTTTCAGTAAAAAAAAAAAAAAAAAAAAAAAAAAAAAAAAAAAAAAAAAAAAAAAAAAAAAAAAAAAAAGAAAGAAAGAAAGAAAAAAGAGAAAAACCAGTTCCGTACTAAGACAAGAACGTTGCAGTAAGTTGTAGATCACTTGGCTAAGGCAGTGAACTACCTGCTCCTTTCTTTCTATCTAGTGTCTGCCAGTGTCCAATGCCCCACATTCTGGATCTGAGCCCTATAGTCTCAGTTGCTGAATGGAGTCCTACGTGCATTTATCCAAATCTCCCTGAAATGCTGATGCCCATACCTAAGGCTGCCTAGACACTCCGCTTGGACTGAGTCCTGATTTCCATCGTCCAGCCCTCCTCCTCACCTCTGGCTAACACTGGCATAGGTAGGATCAGCTTCATCAGCCTGCCCTTGGACTACTGATTTGGATTACTGGATCTACATTCTGAGACAGACCAGTACCCTCAATGTCAGAACACCCTAAATATCATTTCAGAGCACACTGGCAGCTCGGGCAGCTGGAAGAGAAAGGTAGAAACCCATTTTTCAAGAAAAGAAGGGGGGCATAGGGAACACAGGTCCAGGACACCCCAACAAATAGGGAGCTAGAATAAGGGGAATAACTCTGCTTTATTCATCTAATCTCATTACCTGAAAGGGCCTGAAGAAGGAAGGCAGAAAAGAAGGGAGGAAGGGGAAGAAAGAAAGGAATGGGGGAAGAAAGGGAGGGAGGGAGGAAGGAAGGAAGAAAGAGAGGAGAGGGGAGGAAGGAATAAAGAAAGAGTTATACTAGTAAATCAATAGAGTGCTTACAAAGTGCAGGTAGGAAGCAGACTAGAGAAGGAGAAGAGCTCAGTATTCCTTTCATCTTCCTCATTCCCAAATATTTAGTTGGTTGCATGTTAGAAGTTAGGATTGAATCTCTTGTTTTTGAGACTGATGCAGTCTTAATTAAAGTCAACCTGAGAAGCCTACTACTAAATCTAGGAAAAGTTGTGTCAACTTGTGTCCTGAGGACACCAAGGGATTATATTGTTTTACTTTTCTAGATCCCTTCTCTTGACTGCCACACTATGCTTTAGTTATACCAAACCATTTCTTATGTGTTCCTACATACCAATCTATTTTATATCTCGGTGCTTTTTAAAGATAATGTTCTCTTTCCTGGAATTGCCTTTAGGCCCCTTCATACGCAAGGAGCTTTGATTGATTTGCCAAAGTCAGCATTAGATGTCACTTCCACTCCAGAGCATTTTTTACAGCTCCTGTCCCTGTTTCTATTGATAGAATAAATCATCTTTCCCTCAGAATGTTGTACCAACTAGCATTTTTTTACAGTGGGTAGTGGTGGGAGTGGTGCAGAATATACAAGTGAATAAGGAGATCACAGTATGGTAAGGTAGATATAAATGGTAATCAATAATTATAATGGATTATTGATGATTGTGAAAATACAGTACAAATATATATGAGGCAGTGATTGATAGATCATATTTAAAAAGTATTATTAAATCAACAAGAATGTTTTTCTAGATAGTTTCATATGGTTTTCCAACAGGCTCTGACTATACTTTACGTGGCTTAACTTTTTTGTAGTTGTTGTCTTCAATAAGATAAATGTTATGCATATTTTGATTCACTAAACCCATTAGGACTTCTGATGCAATGGATAACAAGATCAAAATTCAAAAATGTTTCAACAAGCTGAAAAGGTGGATGAAATTTAATTTGTAGAAAGGGGATTGGGTACTCTCAT
Source organism: Hipposideros armiger (assembly GCF_001890085.2). Taxonomy (NCBI): domain Eukaryota; kingdom Metazoa; phylum Chordata; class Mammalia; order Chiroptera; family Hipposideridae; genus Hipposideros; species Hipposideros armiger. The sequence continues at coordinate 3,695,351 of NW_017731423.1, forward strand.
TAATGCTGATGGAATTGTAAGTTGACTTATACAGTTTTTTTTGAAACTTGACAATATATATCAAAACATAAAAATAGCATTTATAACTTTAAAGCAAACATTTCTCATCTGGGGATTTTCAAATAAATAATCAGACATGCTGCTTAATTTTTATATTTTATATACATGAATGTTCACTACATTGTTTGAAATAGTAAAAATGGGAAATTGACCATATGTCAGTTATATATATATATATATACATATACACACACACACACACACACACACACACACACACACACATACACATATAATGTGTCAAATATGGCATACTTTAAAAATCATATTATAAACAGTATGTAATTCCAAGAGAAATGACTGTGCAAAAGTGAACAACAAAAAGCAAAATATGAGATCATTCAAACAATGTTTTATAAAGTCATGTTATAATTGCCATACAACTCAGAGGTCATCCAGGAGCACACTGGCTCTAAGAGAACTACTTAAAGCTTGATTTCCACCCTGTAGTCATGATTTGTAGAATACAAAGCCATCCCCCCAAATTTCTGCTCAATCCTAACAGCTCAAACACTCCTGATCCATCACCTAAATTTATGGATGATGTCATTTTCTGGCCTCATCTCCCCAGGTCAAACATACCATCCTTTTATCAGTTTCCATAAAACATATACTCATTCTAAGCAGTTAATGAGTTTGTATTGAATTCACTGAAAATACGGGTTGAAGAGGGTTACAGGGAGGAGTTACAGTACAGCACACATGAGGTTCTAGCACTTCTCTTGGCTTCTACACGCTCTACTCCCCCGTCCCCACCCCCTCTTCTCTTCCCTGGTCCTCGCCTTCTCCCTCTTGGTACTGTGGTGTCGTTGATAACCAGGCCCTGCCTAGGGATAAGCTTCTACCTCAAGCATCAACAAATACAGCTATATATGTGTAGGCTGTTACAGTAATAATTCGTTCCCAACTAATTACATACATTTGCATAGATGAGAGGCAGCATGGGTGTATACCAAAATATTAATAGCAGTTAATTCTTGGTAGTAGATTTAAAAATGATTTTACTTTTATTTTTTTATTCTTTAATTTCTAAACTCTCAAAACTGAAAAAGTGCTGCTTTTTCATTATAAAGACAAAAGAGTTTTTTAAGTGGAATTGTTTGTCTCATCATATGGTGAATTATCCAAAATTAGAGACTACATCATAATTTGGGAACTGTTTTAGAAGTAACGGTATCAGAGGGCCCTTCTAACTATAGAATTTTAGGATTCAAGGGCTGTTTTAAGATAAAATGATATAATGAAAATGAGAGTACTTTGAAAAGTATGAATGCCCATAAAAATGTGCTATTATTTTGATGCTTTGTAGTGCAATGATAAGTACAATTGCTGGTACTGAACAAAATATAAACTTCTAGAATAGGATGGAACAGAAGTTTCAAGGTAGACATATGATATAATGGCTCAAATACCAAACCTTATGTTTGAAAAGACATCCTATCTCTTCTTCATTTCTTTCCTTCCCATCCTTCCTGATTCTCTCCTTATTTCACCAGGGCAGCAGGAAGAAAAGAAAGGGTAATCAAAGTTCCATCTCATTATCATGATAAATCTAAGAATAATAAGTAACCAGCTTTTGTCAAATGATGTTTTATTTACACCTATAACAACAGAGATATCTAACCCTCTATTATGTCTTCCAGAGTTTCTAATCTAACCCTTTAATTGTGTATAGCAGTCAATAAAAAGAAAACTGATTCATAAATAAAAATTAGAGAAAGCAGAGTTCATAGTTAGGAAGATGGATAAATATTAAATTAGAAAAGTAGTCAGCTCTTTATGCTTGGTCCAGAAAGAATTAAAATCAGACAAATTTATATTCCTTGCTTATTAGACCTGGAAGTATTAGGAAGTCATTTAAATCATAATGGGATCTTATTTGTTTTGTTTTGTTTTTTATAGTTGGCTAAGAAATTTTAAACAGGGGTTAGGATGTAGGGGAAAAAAAAATCACAGAAGAAAAAATTCTTAAAAATCCGAGGTCTCTGTCATCATTTTCAAAGAGTGTCATCTATGAATATAAAACACACTTTCAGCTCTGTGAAATCTTAGCATTAAGATTACTGCACATTTTATTGGCCTTTCCCAGGCTCTGAAACTAGAAATTCATCTGCCTCTAACCTTTCCACCCAAGTCGACTTCATACATAAGTAAAGAGCAAGTTGAAATTACAGGGAGCTGTAAAGAAATGGAAGTTCTCCACTTTCTTCTTTCAAAACCAATATTAAAATATATGAGGTGCAATTGTCAAACTAAAAAATTGCCAGATGATTCATAAGAAATGAGTGGCCAGCAGGCTAGCCTGACTGCTCCCTTGCATTACCTATTTTTAATGGGTCTTTGGGAAGTAAGATGGTGACTTCCTATCAAAGCCAGGCAGCAGTGAAGAGGGGGGGGTGGGGGTGGGGAGCTAGCAGGCAAAGGAGAAGGAGAATGGCCAGATGCTGAACACAACGGAAAGATAATGCCACTTGGCACAGCGTGTTCGGATATCAAACATTTTTAGTAAACAGCTTGTAAATAAAACCCCAAAGGACTCAATTTCCCCGCCCTCCACTTCCTTATCTCTCCCACCTGCTTCCATCTTATCCTCTCCCCAAGGAGAAGCAGCATACCTGTCAGGCATCCTTTCTATTTGTCAGGGTTTAACTCTAGCTGCAGCAGCCAGATATTACAGCAAAGTGGATTTACACATTTGAGGGTGAATATCTGCTGCTGTGCACTGAGCCACGGGATTGATGCCTAATTTGTTGCTTACATGTGACAGCAGCATTGATTATTGTAACCCGTCTGCAAAGGGGACAGCGGTTTAGGGTGACCATGTGACCCTCGCCCACATGGTTTGGCTGGCAGGTACTGCTTCTCTTCCTGAAAGGTCCTGGACCAGCATCTTCTGCCCTTATGCGATAGGGATGCATGGGATTGTCGGAAAAGTCATGGTGTATTTTTTCTATGTTTTTCGTTGCAAAAATGTGTCATGACTTTTCTGACAGCCCAATAGTGTGAACTTGGAAAGCAAACAAAGGGGATGTGAAATCTTGTCCCTCTTCTTCAGCAATTCCAACGGCACATCTATGAACGTCATGATGAATTCTAGTTGAGCCTTTTCTTCACATTCTGATGCCTTATATTGGTCACTGTTCATTGACTGCTCCATTCAATCATCAAACATTTATTGAAATTGTTTGTAAAGTTCTACCAACTGTCCTTTAAGACCTCGATTCTAATTAATGTGAAAACTGAGCGTATTTATATGAATATACATATATAGATCAGAGAGTGACAGGGAAAGGAGTGATTCTGCTGGAATTGGGCATTGTCAGGGTGAATTGTTGGAGGTTCTCATTGTATGAATACCTGATAAACCTAATGGGGGAGCCCGTTATTGTAGTAAATAACCAGTGCCAGGATGGAAACAATGGAATAGGAAGGGGTGTAGTAGGAATAGTCATTTAAACTCTTGGGAAGTTTATTAGTTGAGAACACCACTTCAAGAGAAAATAAAGTTGGTGTGTATCATATTACGGACACATTCATTGACTATCAGTATGAGGAATTATTTGAAAGAAACACTGTGTACATTGTGTGTTATTAATTAAAGCATTTTGTGACCTAGTGCCTCAGGGAAGACACACAACTGCTGTCTAAATAAATTAAACAAGCAGTGTTAAATAACAGAAGTGATACCATGAAATACTTAAAGAAAAAAAAGAAAGAAATAGACATCAAGGCCCCAATGTTTGTGGTTTAATAAGTAATTCTAATACAAAGGGGACAGGGCCTTTCTCCGTTCCAGCACTGTTGAAGTGAGATTAGACATCAGTAACTGGAACAGCACTGAAGAGGACCTCTGGAACAATACCAACAAACCCAAAGCCAACGTCAGGATCAGCTGAGAGCAACAGATGCTATAGTAGGCAGCAGGAGTGGAATTAGAGTTAGCAAGAGTTGAAACCACTGGGCAGGAATGCTTCAGAAGAGACCATAGCTGACAAGAGCATGTGAGTCAACTCTCTTGCTGAAAAGGAGTGTTTCTCAATCCTGGCTGCTAGTAGAATCACCTAGAGAGATTTTTGAAAACACTGATGCCTAAGCCCTCAGCTCAGGGATCCAGGTTCAGTGGGTCTAGCATGAAACCCTGTCATCAGTGATAAGGAGCCTCAAAGTTCTAACATGTAGCCATGGTTAAAGACCTACTGCCATAAAGAAAAGGAGGGACTGGATAGGCTGGGTCAAGCAATTAAGCCAATGGGCCCTGGAGCCAAAGACTGTGTCTGTGATAACCCACACCCACCACTTGTAGGTAATCCTCCACGTTACAGTGGCTGGAGAAATGTACTTTATACATAAAAGATCAAACAAATAGACTTAGTGTGTCTCCAGCCAGCATATCAGCTAAAATCAAATCATGTTTGCCCTATCAATCAAAACAAGTTTTAGGAGATAAATATCTGTCTATCCATCTATATCTCTGCATATATTTAATTATATAATGTAATATATAATAAATAGTAATATACAATGTATATATATATTCATTGAATACATGTATGTAAATATATATTCAATGGCATTAACACATCCTTAGTAGATTGGTCAAGGAATTTCCTATTTCGTTGCAATGAAGCTGAGATACTGTCATGGGCAAGGAGAACTTTTAAAATTCTTCAAAAGAACTTTTTGCTTACTTTGTGAGTAAGGAAAGAGAACATTTCAGACACAGAGCACAGATGTCTAACAATGAGGGTTTGAATGATTAAAGGGAATATTTAATAGTTGTTTTTTATTTCCTCTTCTTTAGGAAATAACCTCTTTCAAGGGTGATTCTTTTCACTCTTTATTTAGAACCTGTGCATCTCTTTTTTTTTAAGAAAAAAATATTTTTATTCTTAAAATTTTTGTAATGGAGATTTTCTCAAGGGCACATTAGAGAATCATGAAAGCATTAGTGGACCAGGAAGTATATCTGAAGACAGTCAGCATGAAAAAGAGAGATGCAGAAAGTTAGACATTTGAAAAAAAGATACAATATATGACAGCTAAAATAAAAAGTTCTAACATTCCTCCAAGTTTCAGGAATATAATATTGAGTGCCAACTATAATTAAAAATCAAATATATTAAAAAAAAGAACAAGAAATAAAAGATAAACAGTCTTAATTCATTTTTAGGAGTTCCAGTATAACCCTGACATCAAAACTCTGCTGAAGAACATAGGTGCGAACATGCCATACTCAATTCAGCAATATGTGTAAAGGATGGTACATGACATAAAATGTTGGACACTATTTTCTGTTGTTTTATAATATTTTTCATGTTATAACTACGTTAGATGAGGCTTACACTTTAAAATATTACCTCATTTAATGATAAACTATTAAAAGCCTAAGAAAATTGAGACAGCACTGATAATTATTAAATGCTAACATAAAACCTGTGTATCTGTTAAGGAGCTGCATCATCTGCAAGGGAAGAAACACTAAAACCATTAACAAGAATATCATGGAATCCTTCTGTAGGACTAGATTAATACTTTTTCTTTTTAACTTTTATTTTATAATTATCAAGAATTGAAAATTATTGTGTATCCTTTGCTCACACAGGATCACCCTAAGTAGAGTAAAAATTTCATCTCTTTTCTGTCATTTGATCTTTAAAGATATTTAAAATAACTTCTCAAAGATTATTGGGAATTGATTCAGAATCATGCTCAGGATGAGCAGTATTACAATTAAGAAAACTTGGCAAGTTCTATTATTGAAGTCAATATGTATGATTTTTGTCACGCATTACCTTTACAATTTCCATGTGAGGTTTACATGAACTTTACTCCTCATATTTTGAAGGGAGAGAAACTAAAGGGAAGAAAATCTGAGTGACTCAGATTTTCAGTGAGTCAAGAATAAAATATTAACACAGTGGCTTTCATGTGAATGTCAGTGTCAGATTTAGATGACTATTATTAATAAATCACAGGAAAATCCACCAAGACAGCCTTCCAGAATGAGATCTATATCCCAGTTTTGCTGCTTATCCTCTGCGTTCATCTATGTGATTTGACCATGTTCTTGAACTTCAGGGTCCTCATCTCTAACATTGAGATTGTACCTATTTTATCACATTGTTATTGAAGGTTTAGTGAGATGAGAATATTAAATTCTAAGTATAATATGTGCTTTCATAAGTGGAAATTATTCTCAATCTTAATCATCGTCTTTTTGTTATCAACAGCATTCAATTTATGTCCAAATAAACAGGATCCTGGATCAGAACTAATACAACACTTTTAAAGTGTGGCAATAGAATATTTTTGAGGACCGGCACTATGTTTTTTGTTATGAATTATAACATGAATTCACTGGGGGGAGAGGACTGTTTCAGTTACCATATAACCTTACTTGGAAGCTGGAACATGAGAGACAGAGGACAATGACGTTATTGCAATCTCCTGCAAATAGCATGGTGGCAGCACTAGGGAGTGGAACCCAAGGAGGGGAGCAGAATCAGAGGTTAGTGCTAGAAAGTTTCTTGAAGATGTGGTACAAACATCTTTTTTTTTTAACAGATAAAAACTGAACTTGAGATAAAAGATGTACCTAAAATCTCACTGCTATTTCATGTATAGCCTGGGTTACAACTTATTATGCTTTCAACTAAATCATTCTTCCCTTTTTATAATTTTTATCTATCATTAAATTACTTTCTAAGCCTAGTGTTTCTAAGTTAAACAAGTTACAGTCTTGCAGCTTTACTTTGTATGGCTTTGCCTTCAAAACCTTATATACCGTATCCTTTCCATGATAGCGTAAGGCCTCTCTGTATGGTGATCAGCTTATCACCACAAAGGGCTCAGAGACAATAGGGTCCCACCAATTCCACCAGAAGAAATAAGACATGGAGAGACCATGAAAAGCCTTGTCATGAAACTTCCAGATCATATTTTAATAATTCCAATAAAATTACATCATACTTTATACAAACAACAAAACATGGAGAATAACAAAGCCAGATATGCTCAGAGGCCTTAGTATGTATATTCACTATTTAACACCAAAGATATGAGAAATGATCATTTTGATTTAATGTGAAATGGGAAGTCGGACATACGACACCACAAACCAGGTACCATTTATTGATAAAATAAAGCAAAATTTAATACCTTTTAATATTAATTGACAGCTTATGAGTTAATTTTAAATTAATTACAAATCCAAGATCACCTGTTCTTCAATTCCTGCGATGTGGGCAGTGCTGTCTTCATCAGGAGGTTTTAATGATTTACTCAAAGTTACACAGCTCTAAGTTTGGAATCCGGGACCTGAAGAGTGGTTTGACTCCCATCATGGTGTTCTTTATAACACAAAACTAACTAATTGCCCCCAAATTATTTGAAGCACTTTGTTTTCTGGACTAAAAGAAAAACAAAACAAAACACTGAAATATGTGTAGTGCTTTGAGGTGGCAAGATATGATTTCCTGTAGCATTTTTAGCATAAACTGTATAGAGAGAGTGCAAAGAGGAAACCACAACTGGAAAAAGGATCGTAAAAGGTCAACTGGTTTGAGAGGGCAGCTAAGGAAATAATCTCAATTTTAGTGTGTTCTTGATATATGGATCTAAACACAATCTAAAAAGACTAACCTGATATCTTTCTGACCCAGAACTGACCCAAACACAATCCTAACTTGCAAAAGAAGAAAAGCAGAAGTTGAAGGCTTCAGGCCATCAATCTTGTAGCATATATTAGATGGAAAACATCAACAAACTAGCCAAGAAAAGGATTACTGACCAACAGTGAAGGAAAAGAAATAACAGATATTTTAGATGCACCTAAAAAAGGAGAGTGAGTTTAAATATAATAAAGATCCTTTACATTGCCCAAAATTATCTGTATGTAGACTGCTTATGTATACACACACATACATGCATGTGCAGTAATATAAATTTCTTTTGCAGCCAAGATATGCTGAAATTTACCTGGAAAACCGTAGTAGGAAAAACAATGGAATATTGAGTAATGGCCAACCTTCTCTCATAAAAGTACAAAATGTGACTGACTGTATTAGCATTTTCCAGAGAAACAACACTAATAGTATGTATGTATGTATACGTATGTATGCATACGTATGTATATATAACATAATATGCATTAGGAATATATGTATATTACACATATATGTATATTAAGAATAATAGATTTAAAATTTTTATAATTGGCATATATGCTAGTTTCAGGTGTACAACATAATGATTTGATATTTGTATATATATTTGCAAAAGGATCACAATTCAATTAACATTCATTACCACACAGTTATAATTTATTTTCTTGTGATGAGAACTTTTAAGATTTGCTTTCTTAGCACCTTTGAAATATGCAATATAGTATTAACTATAACACCATGCTGTATATCACATCCCATGACTTATGTGAGATGAATTTATTATAAGGAATTGGCTTATTGCTGATGTGACTGACTGTGGAGGCTGGAAAATCCCAATTATTGCAATGCGAGTTGGCAAGCTGGAGACCCAGGAGATATGATGATTTAGTTTTAGTACTTGGTGGAAAGTCAGCCTGTTGGTTTTATTATATTCTTCAACTGATTGGATGAGGACCACCCATATAAGGGAGGGCAATCTGCTTTACTCAATCACCAATATAAGTGCTAATCTCATCCAAACCCCCTCTCCAGAAACATCTAGAATAATTTTTGACCAAATATCTATGTATTCTGTGCAATTTGATGCATAAAATTAACCATCACAATGATTAAAAGTAAAGAGATTAATGTTATAACAAATGCATAGAATTTAAAGCCAAGTAAATGTAGCCCTTCAGTGTTATTTCCTTTGGAAATAATATTTTCCTTACAGTAATGTGGTATAAATATTTAATGATGCCCTTAAGTCAGGTGTGTTTTCAAAGGACAAGGGCATACAAATAAAGAAATACAGAGCTAAGTTTAGGTTACATGAAAGATCAAGTGGGTATGCAATCCAGTGGTCTTAAAGTAAAAAAGGAACACAGGGTAAGCCCTTCAAGCTCAGAGCATGTATATGGAAGGTTTTATATTGCCATAGAAGTGTGCGTGTGCGTGTGTGTGTGTGTGTGTGTGTGTGTAAATTGATTTCAGCATTTTTTTTTCTTTATTCCTCCGCTGGCAGATGAGGCAAAGTGGAATCTAGGATTTCTCTACCTTTGAATAGCCTTGACAATTGTCATGTTCTGGGGGAAAAGCACTGCATTCTAAAAGGTAGATAATGTGTCTGATTTTATAATATGAAAAGAATTGTCTGTAATTAGCATTTTTTAAAGAAGTTGAGCAAGTAAAAATCAAAACAAAAATGTAAGAAGACTAGAAGTGGTTAGCTAAGTACGATTTTCAAGAGCTTATTCTTAAACGCCTGACACATACACATTGGGTTTTCTGATGTTTTCCACCATGTTTTCTATTTTATGCAATTAGATACTGAACATACCTCACTACCAAGTAACTAATATGGACACAATAATACTGGGGGTGCTAAAAAAATGTATACATATGACTTGTGTTCATCTTTTGTTATCAGTATATATTGAGTATTACAATTTTAATACAGTTTTTTCCTTTCTTAAAATGTGTATACATTTTTTTGGCACCCTGTGTATATAGTTACATTTCAAAATGCTTTCAGATCCATTATTGTCTTTGATTCTTACAAAATGTTTCTGATATTGTTAGAATAGGTGTCTTATCTCCAATTTACAGATGGAAACACTGAGATACAATTCAAGATAATGACTTTCTTAATATTGCACAAAAATTGAGTGGCAGGTCTGGAAAGGCATTAGAATTTCTATCTTTTATACCACGATACCCTACATATCTCCATGGTTTCCCCATGATATCTGTATAGTCATTGAAGATCTTTTTGAAAATTTTTGTTTTATAAGGAGAGGTGAGGTATATAAATTTTCCCTTTCCTGTTTTGCATGGGCTGAACAACTCAATTATATCTGGATCACAGAGACTACCATTTTGTAGCTGTCTGGCATCCTCCTGTCTCCCTGTGCTTGAGATGAAAGCCTGATGCATTTGCTCAGCTCTTCTCTCCTATTGCTTTAGCAATGAAGAAAACATTACCCTAATCATACTCAATGTGTGCTATCTCTGGGCACAGCTGTTGTGCAGTCCTTCCAAGCTCAGCCATTAAGGAGTCTTACCAATGGCAGAGCCCAATGAGAGCTGCAACTCTAGACACTTGCCCTCTAATAACATTCGTTTTTGCTTTCCTAACTAATTCCAGGGAAGACAGCCTGTCAGGCAAGGATTCACAGTCCATAATTCTCCCTTTATTGTCATATTCCCTCCTCCCCTTGAGTGAGGAGAAGTTTGTAAGCCAACTCTCACGCATAGCTCATGGAGCAAAAGATTAAGCATGGCTTGGAGTCAGCCTCTTTATCAAATGAGCCCATAGAGTTTGAGCAGAAGCAAGCCTTAAAAGCACAAATCTGCTTTGGCAACTGGTCCACCAGCCAAGATGCCTATAGGAACAGCAACTGGTATCAGAGACAAAAAATGGTAAACTGTGGGGCTGGCCGAGTGGCACATTGGTTAAGAGCTGGCTTGGGACTCCAGAGGGCCCTGGTTCGGATCCCACATATGAGGGCCAGTGACACTGCCCCCTATAGCTAAGATGCTGAACAACAGCTCAACCTGGAGCTGGGCTGCTGTGAGTTGCAGGTGATGGCATAGGCTGCAGCCCCTGCTGCAGTGGGTTGCCATGGGCTACCTTGTGTAGCCAGCAGCCAGCGTGAGCAGTCAGCAGCTGCAGTGAGCGGCCGTCCAGAAGCCTCGCCTGGGAAAATCGCAATGATGGTGCCAACTTGGGCCAGTGAAGCCACGTCTTCCACAACTAGACTGAAGAACAAAAAAAAGACAGCAACTTGTCTGTTCCCATCCCCCAATTCCCCAATAAAAATCTTAAAAAAACAAGAAAAATGGCAAACTGCTCTGGCTGCCTCAGAAGATATCAGCTTAAAATTGTCTCCTCTTGCTTGGTAAAGTAATTCGAACTTATTTTGTTGTTGGTGAACTTTGAAGATCACACTACTAACCTGCCATAGGTAGGTAGGCTTGGAGATTTTTGGAAGTAGGAATGGATGATGAGAATGCCAGATACCTATTAAAAACTTTATTTACAATCAGACTTCTATTAACTCCTTGCAAGATATAAAAGCAAAAATATGGATTTTCAGTGAGAGATCTCAGTTCAAATCCCAGCTCTGCTCTTTACTAGCTGTTTACCTAGAACAAATTATTGACACTCTTTAAATTCAAGTTTCTCTCTATATTGTATAAATTAGGGGTAATCATGCCTACCTTCCTACGTCATTGTTTGGATTAAAATCTATGTGTGATTTATATAATACACACCCTTCATAGAATATAGAGATCCTCTCATTAAATCGTGGCTATTACTGTTACAAGAGCTGTGTGATTTAGGATGATTTTCATTTTAGCAAAGAGAATACTGAGGCTCAGGTTTCAGTGGCTTGCGCAAGATCACAGAGCTGAAAGAAAAAATGCCAAGATCCAACATATCACTCAAACATATAAACAATTAGTTCTGTCATTCCAGAAATTGTAGAAATAACGATAAGTTAAAATGAACCTCAATTTTTTTTAACTTGGCTTTATTTTTCTCTAAATTGCGTGAGATTTTAGCCCTTGATTGAATGTGCTTTCTATTAAGAGGCACATTAGAGAATGATGATGTAATTGGTCTTTAGTAGTAGCAGAAGAAGAAAAATCTGGCTGGGAGGGGCATAGGAATCAAATTCATCCTGCAGTCACTTAAATTACTTCATAGAAAAAGCTTAGGATAAATGGGTAGAGACATATGTCTTAGATTGAGAAAAAAAATGTATAAGGAAGGACTAAACATATTTGCCTGTAAAGCGGTATATGGGTATGATCTGTGGTTCATCTATCTGAATTCGTAGGAGGCAGGAGGTAAATGAGATAGAAAAGGATAAGACATAGTTATTTGCATCTGTACCTTAGAGGTAGTTAGCTTTTTTACTGCCCGGTTACCATCCATTGACAAGCTGATAGCGGAGAGGCTATGATAAAACTATTAAACTCTTAAAATACTTTCTGAAGGGTTAAAATCTCAGCATATCAAGGTGGCTATTTCTGGAGAAAATCACTGCAGGATCCAGTGGTCTAACAGAACTTATTTTTTAGATTCTACCCTCCTGGATTTTTATTACGACTGTGCCGCCATGCTGCAGCCTTGTCCCCGTATATCCAAGGATAGTAAAAACCCTCACAATGTGCCAGACTTTGTTTTAAGTGCTTTCTATCCTCACAACAATCCTAGGAGGTAATACTAATGTTATCCTCATAATGAAATTAGAACAATGAAGCACAGAGATGTTATATAATTTGCCGGGAAATGTGTAAGTATCACACAGCTAGAAAATGAGGAAGTTGGCATTAGCACTCATACAGTCTAGCTCTAGAGCATAATCTTGTATCAAAGTCAAATATCCCATGCCAATTCTTCTCAAACTATCTATGGTCAAAGATGTGGTTTATTTTGTTTTATAATACATTGGAAGCAGATATTTTTATAAACTACACTAAAAATCAGTTACTAGAAAAATGAAATTAAAAATATATATTCAAAATAGAACACGTTTTAAATTATTATTAGGTTAACATGCATACAGTTGCTCTGTAAATTGCTATTAAACTTTCTAAATGCTTTCTCGTTCTTACTCTCACTTTCTTTATGCACCATGGTTTATTAGTGGTCCCCCAACCACACTTTGAGTAGCACTGCTCTAGGCTTAGCTGGCTGACTGGAGCTGGACATGTTTTATGTCACTGAAATTAGTGAAGTTGGATGCTCTGCAACAATGTGAACTCTAATGCCACGAACCTCTAGTCCTGTGTTCTATAATCAACTAAATTAACCTGTCATCTACCCTGACTGAGAAGTTAACAGATGGAGGAACCCTTGAGAACAGAAATTAGGATTTATTTCATGCCATGCTAAAGGGAGCTGAATGTGTTAGTGTATTAACTTATAAAACAAATTTCGCAAAATTTATCTTTCTTTATAAACTAGCTATCTTCTTTCTCCCAATTGCTCCTGTATCTTAATATGGATTTTCTATTTCCTCCTGTTTTCTTATAATCAAAACTATTTGGTGCATTTACTGGGGGGGGGGAGGTATCCAGTAAATGTTTGTGATTAAAAATTCACAGTTATTTCAACACATGTAATTCGTACCAAATCTCCAGGTATGAATGACACCATATGAGTACTACCAGAATCTGAAATGATGATATATGTTCCCTTACTGGAGGTTTAGTACTAAAGGGAAAATATTATAGACAAACATCCTAAGTAATGGTTTATTCAAATGAAGTAGAGGTGATTAAGAAGGAAAGAGTTAAACTCAAACGTGTTTATCACTTTGCTTTATTAAAAAATTCAAATATTTTAATATCCATGCTATAAACTTAATGTTCTTGTTATTATAACTTGGAGGCTTTAAGTAGTGCATGATTGCTCACACAATAAAGACTGCCTTCATAATAAAATTTTGTATAAATGTCTTCAAATTAAGAATGCCAAGTTTCATGTTAGTCTTCAAAAATATAATTAGTCATTTTTTCTAACAGTCATAAATACAAGTCACACATAATGAAAGCATGCATTTTGTCACATGTGGAGATCAAAAAATCAATCTCAGCATTACTATTAATGAATCTCAGTATTAAACACTGAAAACTTTACTAGGTATTACTGGATATGGATGAGAATGGGGTAAAATGGATATAAAATTGAGTTCTGCTCAAGTAGCATATAGTTTAGTTGGGAACACATGAAACAATGAGGTGATGAACATCTTCTCTTTGTATAGCAGGGCTCTGTTCCAATTCCTGCGCCTACCCACCTACCCACCCACCCTCCAAGCCTAATGAAAGCAAACAATGAAAGAGGAATGCCTAGGCTTTTCTTAAATGTTACATTGTTCAGTCCAATCCATGAGGGCTAAGAGGATCAGAGTATAGGTGAATGTTATATAACTAACCATTGTCAATATCTTTTATGTTTCTTACTATCAGAACTTTAAGCTTATCAGAAACTTAGGGATCTTTAGCCTAACATCCCTCCTCTAGGAGATCCTTCTCTAGAAGAGGGTCTTTGAATTAGCTTTTGGAAGGTAATGCACATTGACCCCTCCTCTTCCGCTTAGTTGTTTTTTCTGCTAATGTAAGGTCACTGACAGGGTTGAGGATGCCTTTGGGTCTATAAAACTGCAATCGACATTTGCCCTCCCCTGGATTCAATCACACTGGATTCAAACTATAAAATTTACCTCCTTTTAAAGTTAGTCTTTAACTATCAGAGTCATAAGAATCTCACCTTCTCATAAGCATTAAACCAATTGGAAAAAATTACAGTCTCTTGGAAAAATAGGCACATTTCTGAACCTTTCCCCTTCTCTTCAAGGAATGTAAACCTTCCTCTCCAAGTATTTCTTCTGAGGTATTTAGCTTTGTCCTTTCTGCACATCTTCCACCACTTGTTGCAAATTTCCTACTATCATCTATACAGATACTTTTACTTCAAGACAGACTGATATGATAATGTCCCTAAAGACGTGCAGGGACAAAGAAAGCACGTTGTCCTGTGTTGACTAAGCAGAAAGGAAAGTTCCATCAATGTTTGTCTCACAAAAGACACACTGTCATGTGGCTATACTTTAAAGAAGATAGTAAGGAGATTCCTCCTGATAAAACTTATTGGGGGATGCACTATCCAGGCAGGCTAAGCTATGCTGTGGTAATACCTAAACTCTCAAATCCTAGTGAGTATACATGAAAATGGCTTAATTTTTCCTTCTGTGAACTTAAGTGTAAAAGTTGCCAGCAACTCTGTCAAAAAGTGATTCAGAGATCAAGCCTCTTTCTACTTTATGGTACCATTATTGTGCAGGGCAGACTTTCTTGGAGTCTAGGAAAATCTTAAGACTTGATGACCTACGGCATCCATGAATGTAAAAGAATAACCTATCTTATACATCTAGAATGCATCTACTAACTGTGTACTGTCCTAAGAAGAGCTGAGGAAAGACCCTCACAAATAATTTTCGGTGAGCCTTAACTCACTAACAGAACCTCAATTGTCAAAGACTGCATTAGGATCCGCTTGGAATCCCCCATAGGTCCTCATATCCTACCATCCCTAAGAGAAGAAAGTCCAGAATTGCATACCACATGTTACAACCTAGCCAGGGAGTGATGTGAACACTTTCACACACTTTTCATTGGTCAGAAAGCCCCTGCCTATTTGCAAAGAGTCCAGGAAATGGGATTTTCCTATCTGCCCAGGAAGAAGAAATCATTATTTCCACTTTACTTTGTTTTATTTTGAGCAGCTAGCCATTGTCTGCCATAGGAGTTACTTAGTTAGCATTATAACACTTTATCTTACAAGTCATTTCTTCCTCAGGGATCATATGAACTAATTTATGTAATGCACTTAAAGTGATGCCTGGAACATAGTAAGTGCTATAAGAATTTTCAATTATTGTTTATTATTATAACCACCAACTGTGTTATTACTACTATTATTATCTGATATGAACAATACACTATTAGAAATGCTCTTAAAAAGACTTTGTTCCTTGAGAAAGCAGAGAAGTTCTTAAAGGTACCATCTAGCCCTCCTCAATTAGTCCATGGTACTGGAATTATTCACCAGCTTACCTAATTCTCCACTTAGAACACAGGGAGGGCCAGTCTCTAGGAGAGGGGTACCATTTTACCAGGGGAGATGCTCTGGCAGTGTGAAGCCTTGAGGAGCTGTGACAACAGGGGTCCCAGCCTAGAGTCTCAACAGCAGATGCCAAGAGCTGGGACACCAGATGGAGAGCAGGGCCCTCCAGACCAGGTGCTGGGTGCAGGTGCTTGGTATGGGCTTGAGAAGACCAGGGTGGAAGGGAGAAAACCTCACAAGCAGTCAAGAGTGAGCGGTGCTTATAGAATCCACCCCCTATATCCAGTTCTCCCTGGGCTCTTTTTGTGTCCCAGGACCTTTTGTAAAAGTTTTGTTTAGCCCTTCTTAGTCAATGAAATTTTATTGTCCCACTAAAACATCTAATTCCCCGGAGGAACTTTTTCTTCAAGCTTTAGTGCACTCTGGTTAACTCCCTAAAGCCTCAATCTCAAGTGCCAGCCACTGCTGCTAACTACTGAGCAGGGACCTCCCAGGGCAACACAGAATCACGTTTTATTGCTTACTGCTCTCAACCACCCCACCTCTTCCCCAAGAAAGAAAGAAAGAGAGAAAAAAAAAAATCTATGCCTGTATTGCTCAGAGGCTGAAAAGGCTGAAAAGGGTAGAGGCAGAAAAATCATCTCACCTTACTGGATTTATCCTGCACTGTTGTGTTTGTTCTGTTTTGCTTTTTTCTCTAACAGTTCCAGTTACTCCGTAGCCATGGATTTAGTTACTACTTAAAGTATCCCTATTTGACAGGACAATGAAGAGTATGAAGAAATGGTTTATAACCACCATCCATAGAGAAAAGATGCTAGACACATTTTTGGAGATCAGGCATCCTTCTGGACATTTATAGGCATGTTTCTGCCTGGGAGAAAAATGTGATGGTCCATTTCCTATGACAGCTGCAATTTCCTCAATGGACTGTTCCTTGCCCTAGTCTCTAGTTTAAAAGTTTACCCATTCTTCAGGACCCGAGGCAAATGCCTCCTCCATCTTCTTCCTCCACCCTTCTTGCCACTTTAATTGCACTTATCTCTTTCCTCAAGTAGATCTGAGCCCCCTAGTACATTAGGACACTTTCAGGAATAAGGTTTATATGGTTCATTTCTGTATACCTTGTAGAGATTAATGCAAATTAAAAGTTTAATAAATATTTTGAGATGACTGAAGCTCATGTTAACAATACTGCCTGAAATGAGAGTGAACAATCAGATCCAGAATGTCAACTTATCACAAGATAAAAGGTGAATTTGAAGGAGAGTTCTAGTGTGCACATGAACTCCAAATAGAATTCTATCTTGATAATCACTATGTGAATGCATTCTTTCAAGAAGAGCAAAGTTACAAATTCCTACAGTAAAATATTTATGTCAATATTGTATAGAGATGTTTATTTTTGTCTTCCTGTCCATAATTTATCCAAAACAACTTATTAGTTCTATAGATGATTAGTAATAGCTGAAGGTCTTACTATAATACAATGAGCAACTAAAGATGATCAAGTGGATAAAGCACCACTCAGGTAGGAGATGGGTGGAGGCACACATGACCTTCCAGGCATGTGCATAAGGCAAAGCCTTTTCCTCCACATGTGCAAATGCCACCACAAAGTTTCACCGATATGCAATGATGAGTAGGCCCTTTCCCAAAGAAGCTTCTATTCTGTTTAAGAGAAGTTAGATAACTACAAAAATAATACACAGTAGGACATAACAAATGTCATGTGAAGCATCTCAACAAAATATTAAGAGGGGTCAGAGAAAGGAGAAAACATATGTATTTGGGTGAATCAGATAAAAAATTCATATTAGGTGGATTTTAAGAGAGACCTTGAAATAGAGTAGAACTTGACTGCAAGATGAGTGATTAAAAAAATAGGGGAAGTTAACAAAGGAACCGGCAACAAAGAAGCCAAACACATAGTTAAAGGATTTTCATCATTCCAAAGAATTTCTGTGACAAAAGACTCTTGTATTTTGTTTCATATGCATGAACCTGTGGTCTTTCTTCAGTTGTATTCAGTTACAATTTTCTTTAATTAACTCTGTGTGTGTGTGTGTGTGTGTGTGTGTGTGTGTGTGTGTGTGTGTGTGTGTGTATGTATAGGTGCGGATCAGTTGCACTGAAGTGCTTCTATGGTTTTAATCTAACACTAGCCCCACTCGGAAACCACTGACTTCAAGAACATTTCTTGAGTTTTTGCCCGCTTTGCTGGTGGTTCTCACCATCTCTGTCTTGATATTTTCCTTTGCTTTAAATAATTGTTGTTGTCTCTGCCTTTGATTTCTTTGGCATTTGGGGATTAACATGTTCAGTTTGTTCCCAGACTTCACTCTGCTTTGCCTTTGGATTTCGAGTCTTTGTCTGATCTCCCTGGTCCACTGTCATCCTAAACTTGAAAACCAGAAATGAAATGGACACACAATTAAAGGTCAAATAGCAATTAATATGGCAAAAGATAATTTTTGGGACATGTAAATTGGGAACTAAAATTATTTTCTTCATCTAATAAAGAAAGTTTTCTGTATAAAACAAGCATTTTTTTTATTATAGAAGTAGATGTATCAACACATAACCAAAACTTTCCTGTGCTGACACTGTTACCTTCAAGATATAGAATGAAACTAAACTAAACAAATAGTAATGTTTGCAATGGAATTGTAAACAGAACTATAGTACATAATTATTTCCCAGTTTATTCTCAGGTCTCTCATCTCTGGAAGTATAAATAGGGATGCATTATGAAACACTGTTTCTGATAAACTGTGTTGTGTTTTAAATCCATGCCTATCCTGCCCTCTATCATAGCTTTTTAGCATGCCTAAAAGAAAGGAAACCAATGTCTGATTCATTCCTATTTGGTCTCCTTTGTAACCTGAACTTAAACGTTAATTAATCACGATGATGATGGTATATTATAATTATTTTAAAAATTTATAAAAAACACAGCAACAACCTACAGAAATCCTATTTCTTCCTCAACTGCTCCTTCTCTCAGGCCATATAGCCTCCCGCCTCACCATCTGTTATCGTCCCTTTTCTTCATTGCCTCATCCCCTAATCCTTTTTCCAGGTTTCTCTACCTTCATTCTTTGCCAGGCGTTTAACATGAGGCCCTCACCAAGAAAATGAGTTTAAGAGAGGAGGAGATAAATCCTGCCATTTCATAAAGGTAGTTGCTGTTTTCTGCACTTAGCTAAAAAAATTAATTTTCTCTGTGCACCCACACCAGTGTTGTCTGCTTTAGCAGATAAGCTTCTTGGGAGCGGGGACCATGTTTTTCTTAATTAGGTACAGGCTTTTTTAAAGCTTTTCATCCTGGACCAAGGTCCCAAGGTCCCTATAGGTGCTTAATAAATATTAAACACAGGCAATCATTGTCTAATGGCATTTATTAAGCCTGCCCTTACACATACTGCTGTTCAGAGAAAAGTTCACACAGTCAAAGTCCTGCTTGCTAGGAACTGGTGATGAAAAATGGACAGCGCTAATTCAGCTTCATACTAAACTTATAAAATTAAGGATTTTTACATTGTTTTCATATACACAGAGAATCAACATAGTTTTCTTAAGTAAATATTCACATTCTTTATTTTGGTTGACTTTCAATGAAATCAGCTGTCCACTGAATACTCGGTCTCCAGTCCTATGATATGTTCAAAGAAATACAGAGCATACTCCTTACATAAGAGACCTCACAGCTTATTCATAGTTACTTAAATTCCTATATTTATAAATAGGTTAACTTCTTGCATGAATGTTGTGATGTGATGCATTAAAAGTCACATGAATAAATTGTTTAAGTGGGGGTTAGGGTTTGAGTGGTCTTAAGCAAATGTTGAGCAGATTTCTGCAACTATCACTTATTAGACCTAAACACATTGGAAAAATGCAAGTTATAGTTCCTCTAATATGTAACCAAGAATGTTAATCAGATACCTGCCATCTTACTCCCACCCATTACCTACAGCATCATTATAAACTGGAACTATCAATTAAGGTAATTCCTGACAGTTTTCATTCAAAGGTAGAAACTACAAATTCATATGGTCCAGAGTGACATTAGTATATGATAAGTGAGGACATCTTGCTCAAATATTTTCCCAAGCCTTAATGTAGTGATTTCTAAAAATTATTAAGAGCATTCATTCATTTATTCACTCACTCATTCAGTTACTTATTGAACATATACTGTATGCCATAAAATGTCATTTTTACTATGTATATGTTATTGAACAAAACAGAATCTTTGCCTTTATGGAATTTTCACTCCAACAAAAGAAGCAAATAAAGCAGGAAAAGCAGATAGGTAGTGCTGGAAGTGGGACTGCAATTTTAAAGAGAGTGGTCAGAGGAAGCCCCACTGGAGATGAATCTAAGCATTTATGTGAAGGCAGTGAGGGAGCAAGCCACGTGAACATTTGAGAGGACAATGAACAATGCTCCCGGATGAGGTCAACACATAGGACAGGGGAGCCTGACCGGCACATTTGAAAAACTCATGGCAAATATCCAGTGAGAAAGGGCCGGCCGAGTGGCTCAGTTGGTTAAGAGCTCGCTCAAGAGTTTGAGCTCTGAGCAACAGCAGTTCGAGTCCAGCCCGAGCTGAGCAGCCGCTGAGCTACCAACAGGTAGCAGGATGGCTCAGCTAAAAAAAAAAAAAAAACCAAACAAATATCCAGTGAGAAGTAAAGGTGTAAATAGCAGGAGTCAATAGAAGAGGTTAGCAAAGAGAGCAGTGTGTGGTGGGACAGGGCTACCGAGAAGTGGGTACAGGCCCGGTGGATGGATTTACTCTGGGTGGAAAGTTTGGCCTTTGGAGGGTTTTACTTCAAGGTGGAATATAAGCTGACTTAATACAACCACTCAAGCTGTGGTGTCAAAAGTAGATTTTAGAAGGACAAAGGAGGAAGTAGGAGCTACTGCAACTATTTGTATGTCCGATAGTGTTGACATGGACAAAGCTAGGAGCAGTGGAAGCAGTAAGAAGTAGTAACTATTTGTATCTATTCTGAAGATAAAGCTAACAGTGTTGGCTGGTGAGAGAAAGGGGTGTCAAGTGATGAAGAATGACTTCACATTTTTTTGGCCCAAAGAACTAGAAGAATCCATTGTCATTCAGTTAAATGACAGTGGGGGAGGCTGAAGGAGGAACTATATAGGATATAATTAATGTGAGATGCCAAGTATACGTCAAAAAATAAGATGCCAAGTACGGATGTGAACATAGGAGTCTGGAGCTCAGAGAAGACATACAGCCTGGAAATATTATATAATCTGGGTGCTAGTAGCATATATATGACATTTGAAGCCATGAGGCCTGGTGAAATGACCAGAGCAGTAAGTGTAAAGACAGAATAAGTGCAACATTAAAAAATATATGTGTAACAGTGCTTAGACTGTCTTATTTCAACTTCCCCGATTTAATCAACATGATATCATGCTGCAGTATGATTTTGTTTAGGTATTGGTAATTTACTATCAAAATAATTTATATATAAAGTCATTTTATTTTTATGCCATTTTCTTTATTTTGTGGGAAATTACCCAATAATAACATTTTTGATGAAGACACAAAAATAAGATTTTAGTCTAAAACAAGGAGAGATCACCATGAAATTTCAAATTAAACACAAAAATTACAAAAATCCTCTATTGCATCTGGAAGGCATATGATAACTTTAATTGTACTCCAAAAGAGTTGTTTCTACTCCATCTTATTTCTATGGGAAGATTGATTATATATATATATATATATATATATATATATATATATATATATATATATATATATAAAGTAGATTTTGTAATAGGTATAGGATGACCAGAATGTTAAATAAAGTAGCAGCTAGCTGGTTGGAAAAATGATTTTCATAGCTATAGCCAACATATCACCCTGAATTACTAAGGTGTCTCTGTGGAATTTTGTCCTTATTTGAATCATGGAGTCCCTCTGTAGAGAGTACCCTTAATTAAAAACTATTTTATTTAAGTAACTGGAGAGAGACCCTGGGAGTGAATAAAATAAAATTAATTTTTTTATTACATGTGTGTTTCTATGGGCAAAAACACATATACCTGAAACTCCCTTATTCACATATGAAGACTTTTGTAGGCATAATAGCAGCTCGTCTGTAAGATGTTCAAAGAAAATATCTGGCATCAGCAACCTGCATTTTGGACACGTGACATTTTAGAGTTATAATGGGTAAAATTAATGATTTTCTAGAAAAACCTTAGATGTCCCTGCTGGTAATCATGTTGACTTATTTCTTTTTGCTTTGCTTTCTGAAGTCAAAGCTAGACATCTTTTTAAATGAAAAGGTGTGAAGTGTTATCAGGAAAAGCTCACACATAATAGTATGAGCCCAGTAACAGTGATTATCAAGACGGCAAGCAAAAGTGCTAGATCCTTTTCCATTTCCCAAGGTAAAAGCAAACAGAATTTCCTCTCACTGAGATTGCTTTAGTAGGAACAGACTAAAGACTACAGAAAAATCAATAATATCATTTGAGGAGAGGTAGTGTATGCTAGAATGAGAACAATATTTAGAGGGGAAAAATGAGAATTAAATTCTGACTTGGTCTCCTACATCCTATGTGCTTGAACAGGTTACTAAACCTTCATGAGCACCAGTCTCCCCATCTGGGAACCAGAAGGGCTGTTGGTAAGCTGAAATAAAGCAATATGTGAAAGTGCTATCGGAGGAGTAGGCAGTCATATATTACTCCCTGAATTTATAACCTATTTCATTCAATTCTTAACATTCTTAAAAGATATATGTTGTGATAAAATTGTTGCATTTATAAACTTATATAAAGGTAGAATGTATATATTTATTTAATCATTGTCTTGTAGTATTTCAACTAATAGTATGAGTTATTGAGTTTTACATTTGTATTTCTACAGTTAATTTAAAGTGTTTTCAGAAAAAAATTGCAATGAGATGCTTCATTGAAAAAGAAAGTCACTGTTTATTTAGAGGAGCAGAGAAACAGATCTTCATGGTATAAATTCATGATATAAAAATGTTACGAACAGGACAGGAAAAGAGAAGACATCCCCAAGTAAGCAACGCTATGTGTTCTTGTCATTGAGATACATGCAAAAGAATTGCCTGTCACATGTCAGGGAAAGCAGTTAAAAGCGGTAGAAATTGCCAAATATCTTGGAATAGGTCCTGGAGTTTTTCAAAGTCAGGAAAGGTTATGTGAGCAAGTCTTGACTCACAAAATGTTATCACTCAAGTGTTGAATGTCAATCTTCAAATTTTCCAACTGGCTTTCAAGAGAGTATGTTTAAATTCTAGATACTTAATTCAATCAAGATAAAATAAAACTAATTTGACACTGTCTTTTTTTTAAAGATTTTTATTAAAAATATAACTAACATAATATTATATTAGTTTCAGGGGTACATCATAGTTGTTCAACATTTATATACCTAAAGAAGTGAGCACCATGGTATCAGTCCAGCAATCATCTGACGCCGTACTATGCTGTCACAATATTATTGACTATATTTCCCATGTTGTGTATTACATTCCCTTGACTTATTTGTTTTATACCTAGAAATTTGGACCACATAGTCCCCTACAACTTCCCCCCCCTTTTTTTTCAATTACAGTTGACATTCAATATTATTTTATATTAATTGCAGGTGTACAGCACAGTGATCAGGCATCCATACAACTAAAGAAGTGATCTTCCTGACTAGACTAGCACCCACCTGGTACCATACATAGTTATTACCATATTATTGACTATATTCCTTATGCATTACCCTATGTCCCCATGACTATTTTTTAACTACAAATTTGTACTTCTTAATCTCCTCATCTTTTCTACCCTGCTCCCAAGCCCCCTCCATCTATCACCCCAACAAATCTAGTACCCATCTAACATCATACATAGCCATTACAATATCATTGAATATATTCCTTGCTACACTTTACATTCCCATACCTACTTTTTAATAACCAACTTGTGCTTCTTAATCCCTTCACCTTTTTCACCCACTCCCCAACATATTCCCCATCTGGCAACCACCAAAATGTTCTCTGTATGTATGAGTCTGTTTCTCTTTTATTTGTTTGGTTATTTTGTTCTTTAGATTCAACATGTAAGTGAGACCACATTACATCTGCCTTTCTCCGTCTGACACTCCACTCAGTACAATAACCTCCAGGTCCATCCAGGGAAGAGTGCGATGCGGGTGGGGTTGGCTGCTTGCCAAGAAAGTGCCTTGGACACAGGGGGAGTTGGTTAGGGTGGGGTCCCAAGATGTCAGCAGGGTGGAGCAAGTGAAGCCTACTAGGGCAATCAGATTCAGATTTGGCTGTGGTGAGGGAGGACTCAACACAGGAAAGTTTGCACCTGCCTGGTGGCTGCACAGGAGAGGAACCCCACACAGGGAAAATGGTGACTGTCCTCCAGCCCTCACCTGAAGCCGCACACCTCAGTCTACCCCCTGTATGTCTCTGATGCCCCCTGAATCACTGTCCCTCCTCTGCAGCCCAGGGTGAGTGCCTGCTAATGAGTGAGTCTGTGCACAAGCCCTTTGAGAGGACGTCTGGGTTTCCCACAGCCTTCCATCCCACCCAGATGGTCAGAATCCCCACTGTTTTTCACAGCTAGATGTTGTGGGGTTCTTCTTCCTGGCACCAGTACTCCAGGTTGGAGAAGCAAGTGGGGGCTGGGGTCCCTCACTCCTCTGGGGAAAACCTCCGTGGCTCTCATGTCCCTTGTGATTCTCAAATGCCACACAGATGTTTGGGGCTGGCCTGTTTCCCATCTTTGCCCCTCCTACCAGTCTCAATGTGTCTTCTTTTTTCTGTCCTTAGTTTTAAAACTTCTGTTCAAATAGTTCTCCAGGCTGATTGTTCTCTAATTTAATTGTCATTTTAATGTGTTCATGGAAGGGAGCATGCTGTGATTTTGTACTCTGCCATTTTGGATCTATTGACACTAAGTCTTGAAGTATCCCATCATAACTAGAGGTTTTCTGGAAGCCAAGACCTATGATAAATAAAGTACCCTATTGATATTATACTCTCTTACAGAGGACCATATGTCATTAGAAAATAAACTCTGAACATAA
This sequence comes from Hipposideros armiger, assembly GCF_001890085.2. NCBI lineage: Eukaryota > Metazoa > Chordata > Mammalia > Chiroptera > Hipposideridae > Hipposideros > Hipposideros armiger. The sequence continues at coordinate 3,720,306 of NW_017731423.1, forward strand.
AGAGATCTGAGGCAAAAAATAGTTTTGTTGCTCCCTGTAGAAGAAAGTAAGGTATAATTGCATTGATAAACTGCATACTATTTTTTTTTTTGGTTGACTTAAAAAAAAATCAAAGTTTCCTTCCCTCACAAGCAGAACTTGTTATGATACTGTCAATGTGGTAATGTAAAAATAATATAAATGGTTTCTATAAGGAATGATAATGAAAATTTAGATTTAAATAATATTTTTTTTCTAAATGGTCAAGTGGTCCCATTGTAAGTTATTATTATATTTTATTTAGAAACTATTACTATGAAGTACATAAGAATATTTTGTATTATTTTATAGGTAGGAGAGTAGACACAGAGAAGCTCCATGGCTTTTCTCTTGTATTAGTTATCTATTACATAACAATTTTTTTCAAAATGTGTCAGTTTGAAATAATAAACCTGCATTATGTCACAGAGCTTCTGAGGGTCAGGAATTCAAGAGTAGCTTAGCGGAGTGATTCTGGTTCAGAGTCTCTCATAAAGTTGTTGTTGGCCAAGGATACAGTCTCTGAAGGCTAGACTGGGGCTATACAATTTACTTCTAAGCTCACTCACATAGCGACCTGCCTGTTAGCAAAAGGCCTCAGCTTTTTCCCACATGGGCTTCTCCATATGACTGGTCATAATATGTTTTTTTTCCAGAGCAAGTGATGAGAGAGAGATATCAGAACAGAAGTTGTGGTATGTTTTATAACCTCAGAAATGACAGGCCATTATTTTTTCCATATTGTGTTGATCACATAGACCAAACTTGATAGAATGTGGGAGGGGGCTATAGAAGTGGATAACTACCAAGACGAGGCATCACTGGGGCCATCTTGGAGGATGGTCACTGCCGTTGGTGTGCCATGACTGGTGACACAGCTGGTGCTAGTACAGTTAATCCTTCTCTAAGATTCAAGAAGAAAATAATTCTATATAGAACCGGAATAGCTGCTCTGCATTGTAGAAGGCTAAAATATTTGTAATCATCTGATTTGCTTCTTTCCTTTTGCTTTGATAGAAGTAGCTAATGCCATGATGACATTCACCAAGAGTTTTCTAGAAAAAAATATGACAATTTAAGCCATGCAGATGTCCATTGCACACTGGGGGAAGATCAGAGAAATACTTCCCAAACATGCTAAGCTGAAAATGTGCTTGCTAAGTGCTCCTAGACTGGTAGAATGGATGAGGAGGTAAATGGAGAGCACTAGAACTGTTGGCATGGAGGATGCTAGTGAATTTGGAAAGTCCATTTCTAGCCTGTGATTTTATTAACTTCAAAGTACATAATACCTAGAAAAAAATTCTGGTGGATGGTTGTCTAATTTGCAAAGAAACTTTCAGAATAATATGAATACTACAACTTGGAGTAAAAGGTCCCTGCAGCAATAGCTGCTAAAAATAGCATTGTACTTCTAGGAATTATTAAAGACCTACAGTTCTAAGCTAGAAAATAATTCTGGTCCTCCATGCCATTGAGAACTTCTCTCTGACTCTTAACTCTCCCAGCATATTTTTGCCTCAATTTGTTCAGGATCATTTTTCCTTGTTTTGTACCTCAAATTTTTTCTTTACTTCAAAATGAAAACTGAAGGATTCCTATGCCTTAATTAGTGGATAATAGCTATTATATTTGGATAGAATCCCTTAGTTTCATCAACCACAGAAAAATTACTTGGACTTTAGAGTACCTATATCAGGGAATTTTTATTTGGGGTCGGCAGATTATTATAGGGTTATTAAAGAAGTACAGTCGGTCCATGAAGCCCTTCAAAGATACGTGCATTCTCTCTAGTATTTTTTTTATCTTACCCCTTCACCACTAATAAAATACCATTATATTAAGACTTGGAAACCTTCACACAAACAAGGCATTTTCTTACCTAGCAAACCTCCTTATGGAAACACATTTCTAATACCCGTGGAATTAAAGTGAATGTAATCAGATGGTCCTAGTTGAGATGACTAACTAAATTTGCAAGCTATTTCTCCCTGTTAAAGTTCCATTAAAAAAGCAGAATAAATGAAAATATAAGAATAAACCCAAGGTAACACTGGAAACATTAAAGAATGCTATCCCCAGACTTAAACAGTGACTTCTTAAAAGCATAAATACATTTTACTGAGTGATACCCAACAAATGATAAGATTCTCCAAAATAAGGTGAGTCTTCTTGGTAGAAACTTGTAATCAGGACTCAGTGGGATTCAGTTCAAAGAATGGACCATGAGCTAGTAGGCTGATGTATTGATCAGCATTGTTGTGACAACAAACACATCCGAAATCTCATTGCCTTGCAACAATGAACATTAATTTCTTGCTCTCGTATATGAAGGTTGGCTATGGAAGCTTCACTTAGGATGTACCCTAGGTTCAGCTCCTTTCCAATTGTTTTCCCATCCTGGAACCCAGGATAAAGCACATCCTATGTAAATATAGCACACCTGGGGTGTCCTGTTTTTATGGTCAAAAACTGGAGCACAGTAAAGTTAGTAGAAACATGCAGTGCCTCTAAAGCCTGTGCTTGGAACTGGGGTATATTTTATTTGTCAAAGTAAATCACATGACCAAGTCCAAAATCAATGGGACAAGAAATATACTCTAATCCACAGAGGATGGGGAAGAACAGTGTAAGTATTTAAAAATTAAATCTACCCCAGACTTCCCTGTTAGTGACAAATATTTACTTGATTCAAAATATAAAATACATTTACCTTATTCTCAATAAAGAAACCCCAAATCTCATTCAAACATGCCATCAGACTTGAAATTCAGGATTTCAAGATACTCCCTGTAAGGGTTCAAGATATAGGTCCTCTTGACCTAGAGGCTTCTGTCCTAAAATGCCAAGTTGTCTGTGCCCACAACACACAATATTAGAACAGAAATGGGATAACTGCATAAATGCTCATATTCAGAAAGGGTAGGGAAGAGAGACAGATGGCGGCCACTGATCCACAGCAATTCAGAAATCTAGCAGGACAACTTTGCAAGGTTCCCCCACCCTAGTGACAGAGAACCAATTAGGCACCAGTCTTACTCCCTGGAATGAACCCCATATTCCATTCTACTACATTAGCTCTTAACTCTGCCTGTGGGAATTTCTTCCTTTTTCATTTTTTCTCAATGCATGCATCTGAAAAGGGTATTAGAAAATATTCTCCTTAAGGTGGCTGAGCACCATTCCAGCCTGCTTTCTGCCTGTTTAAAATTTTGGCATCAAGGGTTATTTTACATCTCAAAGAACTGCAATTCCTTTTAGTCCAGATTGGAAATCTATTTGTCAAAAACTTTTTGTCTTTGTTTGGTTTATTTTTATACATTTTATTCTATCAGCTCCTTATGCAAATGTCCTTATCCACAATTCTTTGCAAGATCTGAGTTTCTGATATGATTTTGAGTTTCTTGGGTTTCTGCAGGAACATGGCCTGAATATCTATTATAAGTGTCATTTTGACCAGCTGAAAGGATAATCTGTGCCAGAATAATCCAATCATTGGATTTAACAAGAGGTGCAATGGTCATGCCCTTGTTAGGTCTTTGAGCTGAGGCTGAGCCTTGATTTCAGTCTCACTAGGCCCTTCTCACTGAAAGATTGTATCATTCAACTCTGCAAGTGACAACATTTATAGATATTCTCTCTTTCCCCTCATTACTAATTTCAAACTGATTAATAACTTTTTTGGTTTTTATTTTAGCTAAGTCATTTTCTTGTAGATACTTCTCAAACACTACCAGTAATAATCAACTCAACTACCAACATTCTCTCTTCCTACTACTACATTAGCCAAAGGCTTGAGTTGATCAGATATTTTGACTACTTTCAAGATATTGCAAGAGGCAGTTCAATCAACTTTTGCCTTTATAATAGCATAGATTGTCTTCTTTTCAACCTTCTGTAAGTTTCCTTGTCATTCACTATCTTGCCCTAAAGACAATGACATATATATTTGTGTTTAGTTTTGTTGTTTTTATAGCATCACCCCATTGTTGGCACCAAATTGTATACTAGTTAACTTTGAACAGTAATAAGTGGTTCCCAGATCAATATCTTATAATAAACTTTTACTTCATGCTCACAGATCTGCAGTGGCTTTATTCTAGGCTCTGGGAGGAGTTCAGGCCTCTTACATCTGCTTGGTTTGCAGAGATCCAGGCTACAGCTGCAGCAGTTACCCTAGGCCATGTGTTTCTCATGTTTGAATGCAGAAGTAAAAGAGGAAAAGCGAATAGCACAAACACATTTAAACGGCCTCTGTGCAAATGTGGTATCTCTTTGCAGTGGCCAAAGTAAGACATGGCCAAACCCAACATTATTGGGGCAAGTGAGTATAATTCTCTCACAGATGGGGGTAAAGCAGAAATGAATATATATTAAACAACAGCACAATTTACTATAGCCAGGCAGTAATTAATAACAGCTATTGAAAAAAATGTGTCAAGTGTGCATTTTCATAGAAGTAGACATTAGTATTTGCCCTCAGGATAAAACAAGTTAAGTTTACTTCTCACAAAATAATTAGGATTTCTGACACAAGAGACTCTCAAAGCAGGTGCTGGTGCTATAGAAGTAGGACAGTGTCCTACATAAAATGTTTCTGCCGAAAGGGACAGGAAAATCCTATACCCAGAGGCAAGCTCCATGCATAACACAAAGCAGGACTCATTAAGGCAACGAGTTAAGGCGTTAAGGGCGAATCGGTCCTTATCAAGCCATTAAAACATTTTTTTGTTTGTTTTATTTGAAAGAATGTAGGCATGATAATTTCTCTACTTCATCACAGTAGCCCCCACTCCTTACGATATTAATACCCCATCCATCGGTTTTGAATATTTGCTTTACCTACTTGGCCTATAAAGTAAATGCAGTTTCTCAAGTTCTGTGAGGAGAGCCTGTCTGGCCACAGACCTACCCCTCACTCTGCCCTCTACTAGGCCAGGGCAAAGCACACAACTGGAATCCTTGTTGACTGCCAGGAACACAGAGATTTTCCCTAGAGTTGAGGAAATACTCCCCAGCAACAAAAATTGGTCATGTAGAAAACCTCACTCACAAAAAAGGTGAGAGAAAAATTATTGTGAAAATGAAGCTTAGAAATCAACACACAAGTGTTAGTCATTAAGGAAACAGTTAAAGTCATGAAATAAACTAAGTACAATTATTCCAGTTTTATTGAGAAATAATTGACATATGAGTACATCACTGTATAAATGTAAGGTGTACAGCATGATGATTTGATTTATATATATTGTCATTAGCACAATAGGTGTAGTTAACATTCATCATCACATACAGATACAATAAAAAGAAAAAAATTGTGCTCGCTTTGGCAGCACATATACTAAAATTGGAATGATACAGAGAAGATTAGCATGGCCCCTGCGCAAGGATGACTCACAAATTCGTGAAGTGTTCCATATTTAAAAAAAAAAATATCCTTCTGAAACTAAGTACAATTTTATTTCTTACATATAAGGTAATGCATTATAATAGAAAGAAAAATGAAAGGGTGTGAGAAAGGGAGCAGGGAGGAAGAGAAAAAGAGGGAGAAAAGAAGGAAAGCAATGCTATTAAAGAGCAGTAATCAAAGGTATTGGAAGTTAAATCCTGGAAATATGGTTGTAACAGTACAAAAGAGGACTGATGAGTAGAATATTCACAGATTACACACATTTAAGTATGTAAGTTTAAAGTAGTTAGCAGAGATATCAAGCCAAAGTATTCTTTCAGATTGCCAAGGCCAGAGTTAAAAAGGATAAAAATTCTGTGATAAAAAAACAAGAGGTGTGGAGTATTCGTGTTGAACATTCAATACCCCACTAAAGAGCGAAGTTGTTCACAGTATTTGGCAAACTGCATAGCAAAGGTACCAGACAATCATAACAGGTACCAGACAATCATAACAGATACCAGACCAATCAGAATAAAAGGCGCCCTGTTAATAAAAGGCACCTGATAGTTAGCTAATAAGTAGCCCAGCATTAATAGGAGACCCTGGAGTAGAAAACAGAAAGAGCAAAGAGGGAAATGTACACAGAATACTTAGGAAATAAAACTTTTATTCAGTTAGGAATAAACTGGCTTCAGAATTCTAAACTGTGATATGTTTGCTGGAATACAATAAATCAATATTGACAAAGTTCAAGGATTAATAATAATGATGATGCTTATGACGATAATGACTATCCCGTATAATCATTGTATCCCTTAATTCTGTACTCAGGCAGTATTTCCAATAGTTTCAGCTTTCAACTAGGAATGAAACCTCCTTTCCTGTTGACTAGGTGTGATAGCATCTAGATTCTTCCGATTCAAATCCTAATATGTTCTCTCTTTACCATACTGTCTCACCTTGTTTATACCAAGCAACCAAAGATAATGAAGAATTATTTAGAGAAATATAAAATCTGTATAACAAATAATCCTAGGAACTTCACAAGAAAGCCCTTGGTGCTGCCTAATACTGAATTCTCTTTCACCCTCGTCCCTGAGGTAGATCCATCTAGGATTCCAGCCTGGCTTTTATTTTGTTTTTGCCCTTATCACGGTCTCTTACTGCTTGGTAGTCACATCCTATTCCCATTGCAGCACATGATAGGCTCTCAGAATGTCACAATAGATGAAGAGCCCTAACCAGAAACTTGTGGCAGAGAGGAATTTGTAATTTCTTTGATATCAGAAACTTAGATACTTTCTTCCTAAGACACATAGGGTCAAGCAGGTAGAAAGTGATCAATTAATCCATGTTCAAAAAGACCAAACCATTACATCAACTTTCTCCCATCATAAGAACTAGACGATCCTTTCTTGGACTTCACATTGTTCACAGCTTTGTTTTCACAGCAGAAAATAAGGGGAACCATATTTTTTTTAGAAAGGGCCTCCTCTTTTAAACAATAATTACAGATTTGAACATGCCTTTCTTAATTTATCAGTTGTACAACTTGAAAAGTGTATTAATGTCTCATAATTTCAATCTCCTTCATATTATGAAATATGAGTAACTCCTAATTTAAAGAATTATTGGAAGAATTCATAAAAAAGAATACCTGGTTCTGAGAAAAATCACATCTATTTTTATTTTTTAAATTATTTCATTCCCAAAGAACTCTGGATTTTCTACACATTTAGCATAGCTTAGAGGAAGATTTCTACAGAAGGGAACACTTCTTGTTTTGGCAACAGAGAGATTTGTGAGCTGAGTGATGGGTCAGTTTGTTGCCTGGGTGAATTATATTCAAATATTTTCATCACATCTCTTCAGAGAACTACTTACAAGGTTACAAGCTCATCGGATCCTGCCCTGTGTAAGAGAAGCTGATTGGCTTTGAACTGTGTTAACTTAAAGCAACAACTAGGCTGCCAGGGTCTCACAGAGCTGATTGAAGTTTTGCCCTCCTTTGCCCTCTGCTTCCATCCACTCTTAACAACTCAAAGTGGCAGGGGAAGTTTCTGGAAAGCTAATGCTTTTGGGGTTATGATCAAGTCTGAGAAAAGGAAAAGTTTCTTGAATGGTAAGTTTCTCGCTCCCTAGAATTAGCATGCTCACTTGTCCTCTGAAACTGCCTTAAATATTACTAGAAATGTTAACGATGGGGATGAGATGATACCATCCCATCTCTTCTGTGCAGCTTCTGCTAACTCTGATTCAACCATAAAAATCTGAATACATTTCTTTTTTTTTTAAGATTTTTATTGGGGTATTGGGGGGAAGGGAACAGTGCTGGGGAATTGGGGGAAGGGGAACAGACAAGTTGCTGTCATTTTGTTCTTCAGTCTAGTTGTGGAGGATGTTGCTTCACTGG
>NW_017731423.1:3729058-3730345 GCF_001890085.2 Hipposideros armiger
TCTGTAAACTCTTTAATCAGTCCTTAATCCTCCCTCCTTCCTTTGTGGGAACTAATTCAGTCTTCTATGGGAATGGGCAGTCTCCATGATGTCTGCAGGAAGGGACCCTTGTAAGGCGGGTCAGGCCTTCTGTGGTGGTAATGACCAGAGAACCCAGGGCAAAGGTGGTGAAGACTGGTTCACTGGCCCAACAGGAGAGCAGAGCCACCATAACCTTTTAAAGAAGATAGGATTTTTCCATCAGGAAAAAGCATCCTTTCTGACAAAGCATTTAGTTCTGGGAATTACACAGGAAGCCCTCTAGACTCCATATATCTGAAATCATGTTAAGTAATGAAAGGGTTACAAATGATGCTGTAGGCAGATCACCAACACACATCTCACCTCAGTCAGACTGTGTTGATGACACCAGTCACATCAAAAGGATGTGCATCGCTCAAGAGTGCGAGCTCTGAGCAACATCGGTTTGATGCCTGGCCCAAGCTGAGCTGCCACTGAGCTGTCAACAGGTGGTAGGAAGGCTCAGCTGAAAAAAAAAAAAATGATGTGCAGGACTTCGGTTCCTTAGTGAAGTCTTTCATTGATCACCCACACACCCACTCACTCATCCTTAAGACTTCTTGTATAACAAGTGTAATTGACCCAGCAATTAATTATGCGCTTTCTGATAACATTTCTTATTCCGCTGACTTGAAGTGTTATTTACTCATCAACATGTATCTGTAAATGTTTTAATCTCTTATTTCTCAGTAATCAGGTCATACATTTATTTATCTTCTTCTTTATATTGTTTTGGTTATTACATATAATTTTCCAAGACCTCTATAGGTGGAATGTTTCCTAACAGGAAAACCTCAATGTTTTGCCATTCAGTATTGCCAGGCCATCAGTTCCATTCCTCTGCCATTCGTGTATCAGATGAAGATTTGTTAAAGTAGTTTTACTTTTTCACAAAGTTCCTGACATGTCCTAGGCTATAAAGATGCCTCAAAAAGGCCTTTGTTCAAAAGGATTTGGTTCTTCAGGAAAGCAGTGCTATCCAATAGAACGTTCTGTGATGATCAAAATGTTCTATAATCTGCACTGTCCAACTATGTAGCAATTGGTTTCGTGTGGCGACTGAGCACTTAACATGTGACCAGTGTGACTGAGGAACAAAATTTCTAATTTTACTTAACTTTAATTAATTTTACTTCAAATAGTTCAGTATATTGGTCTCTAAAACCTATCATTAGTCTCCCTACACACACACACACACACACACACACACACACACACACACACACA
>NW_017731423.1:3732280-3735233 GCF_001890085.2 Hipposideros armiger
TCTTGAACAACATGGGTTTGAACTGTGCAAGTCCATTTATATACAGATTTTTTAAAATAAATACTGCGAATGTATGTTCTCTTTCTTATGATTTTCTCAATAATATTTTATTTTCTCTACTTCTTTATTATAAGAATACACTATATAATGCACATAACATACAAACCATGTGTTAATTGACTGTTTATGTTATTAGACAGGCCTCCAGTCATCAGTAGGCTATTAGCAGTTAAGTTTTCAGGGAGTCAAAAGTTATACATGGATTTTTGACTATGCAAGGGTCGGCACCCCTAACCCACATGTTGTTCAGGGGTTAACAATATATTTTTTTAATTTCTACAGTTATCTTTTGTTTTATTTTTTTATAATTTGAGAAAAGGACAATTTTCATTTCATGTGGCATATGTAAAATAGTGAGTAATTTTGTATAATGCCTTACAGTTTACAGAGCACTTTCACATAAGTTTGCTCACCTAATGCTTACAACAATCCTATGAGATAAAGTATTAGTACCTTTGGACTAGGTTTTTCTGGTACTGTTACTTCAGCTCTCTGGAATAAATTTTAGATGGGCATTCCATTTTACAAATAAAGGAACCAGGGCTCAGAAATGCCTTCCATAATGCCTCATGGCTTGAAAGTGGTGGACACCAAACACGAATGCACATCTAACTCCAGAAGCACTGTTAGGGTATTCCACTGCCCTGCCTCCCTATCTGCAGCTCACTCCTGGATTGTCTACAGCTGCATTTCCTGTTCCCTTTTAGGGCACCTTCTGCTGTTTCTTTCTGGGGCGGTTTGTCCAGATTAGTTTTGCTTGACACCATATATCCTACATGCCCGATTCTGGCAGCATTGTGGTCCTTCTACCATTCCCCGCACCCCGGCTCACATACTTACCACTACTAACTCCAAATCTCAGCCCCACCTCACAGTGAAGACTGGCCCTGCTGCCTGAAGAAGTTCCTCCAACTTCCAGAATTTGAGTCTTACCACATGCGAGATAAAAATTATGAACACGTTTCCCATTGTTTTTCTGGAAGCTTTATGGGCTCTTTACCAGAAAACTCTAAATAATTGAGTAACACCTTGTTAATGCTATATTAAGGGAGCTAAGGGTAAAAAAAAAGAACTTTAAGTATATATTATCTGATATTTTATTTAAGAGCAATAAGACATTTGAGTCAACTAGGGAGAAAGAACTACTTCAAATTCATGCTGTTTTGAATAAAACTATAGCAGTTTAACAAGATTTCATTGCTTAAAGAAATGCTGTTATTACATTGTTGGATATATTATAGGGAGATGTATGGAATTATGATGGTGATGCCCAGATTTTCCTCTTTGTGTTAAGGAAAAGATCTGTGACAATTTCCATCATCCTTTCATAAGTTTTTTTTTTTTTGGTTCTTCACCCGTCAAGGCAGGCCTCCGTTAGTTATGTGTTTCTATTTTCCCTGCTTTCTGTCCTGACTGTAAGCCTTAAAGCTGTCCAAACCACATAACACCACACACCACAGCCCATAAAGACAAATTGCAAACATTTACTAGGAGCCACAGCACTTGTCTTGGAAAGCCCACTTCAAAGATTCCTCCCACAGATGAGTGTTCTGCAGCTCTGAAGCAGCCTGCATTGCTCTTCTACATTCCCTATGACTCAAGCTTGACATCTCAGGTTGGTCTGTCCAGGGCTGGCCTTTGACTTCCTCCTAAGCTCTCTGATCCATAGCTCTTTCCCTCCTTATCTTGTGTCGCCAACTGCAGTTAAGAAGAAATGGGGACGGGTATTTCTTCTCAAGCCTCATGAAACCACACCTCAGCCCTGGCAATCAGGTTTCTGCCCCTGTGAAACCAGCTGCTCTCCCTCCATAGCCCACTTTCCCAGGGATCACTGAGAGGTCTGTAGTTCAGGTTAGTGCCATGGGATGAAGTTTGGTGCCTGGGATACTGTATCAAGCCCTACAAGTATGTTCTCCCATGGGAGAAGAGGAGGAAATGGCTAATGGCCTCAAAAATTTAACCACATTTCTCTAATGAATTGGATTTCCATGGTCTTTATAGCTCACAAAACACCTACACATTCATTGTATGAATATCCCTGTAATATGACATATGTTGGTAATCTGTTTTACAGCTGAAAAAATGAAATTCTGAAGCTTAAGCAGCTCACATAAGGCCACATGGATATGTAGAGTATAGAGTCAGAATATCTTAGCTTAAAAACTGTCTACAGTTTCCACTGTTCCAAGCTTTTGGGCTTAGGCCTTAGGGTCTGGGCTAGGGGTGAGACAGAGAGAGAGCCCAGATTCCTGCCAAGGTTCCTTAATACATGCTTCCTGTGAAGGAAGGTAAAAGTCAAAACCAGAGCTGAACCAAGGGTCTCTTACTAAAAGTAAGTGCCATTTCAAAAGGGAGGAATCATGCAGTAGATCAGAAACAAGTGTGGAGAGATAAGAGTTCATCAAGATGATTGATCACACGGAAAGAGTTGAATAGGTAGGAGGTTAGATCTGTTAGACAAGAATGAAAATGGAGTAGGTGGAAAATATTAAAGTGCAGCACAGTTGTGTCAAAGACTGATAAGAAACCAGTCTCCTCAATTTTTGGTGCTTTCTGTAGACTTCCCTTTCTACAGTGTCGGTACAATTTTGGGGGCTGGATAACCAGTGATGACACTGTTATGTGGCCCTCTCATTACCTTAATTTTCTTTCTATATTTGAAGCTTCTTTAATCTTTGTCATTTATACTCACCTATTTTGTCTCTCCTCTTCTCTCCTCTTCTCTTTACCACTTAATGGTTCCTGGAGGCTAACAATCAAAAATTTATGAGAACTTGATAAGCAAGACAATGACAATTCTGAGTCTAAAGCATCATTTTATGGATCTTGTTTAAAATTTCAGGCTGACAGAATACCATCTGACACTCTTTGAGACCAAATCCTAATCTATGAC
>NW_017731423.1:3735961-3740755 GCF_001890085.2 Hipposideros armiger
CTCACAAAACTCAGGAAAACAATTCACTGTTTACCTGTTTATTATGAAAGGATATGACAAAGGATACAGATGAACATCCAGGTGGAAGGGATGCATAAGGCAAGGTGTGTGGAACTTCCCTGTCCTCTCTGGGCGTGCCGCTCTCCCAACACCTCCATGTGCTCAATGACATGAGCTCTTCTAACCCTGTACTTTGGGGGTTTTTATAGCAGCTTCATCACATAGGCATCATCAATCATGAACTCCATTTCTAGCCCCTCTCCCCTTCTGAAAACGGGAGGTAGAGTTGAAAATTCCAAGCTTCTAATCACAGCTTGGTCTTCCGAGTGACCCACCCCTATCCAAGAGCCCACCAAGAGTAACCTTATTAGAACAAGACGCTCCTATCATCCAGAAAATTCCAAGGGATTTAGAAACTCTGTGTCAGGGACTGGAGTGAAGGACCAAGTATTCGAACAAAAGGCTCTTAGTGCTCTTATCACTTAGGAAATTACAAGGATTTTAAGTTATATGCCAGGAACTGGAGGCAGAGACCAAGATATATATATATTTTTTTCTATTATCTTACACCAGTGCTGTAGCCTTCATTCATGTAAGAGCCGTTCTGCCTCACCTTCTGATGAAAGTATGGGCAGTTATTACCAGGGTTTGAAGGAAAGCTACGAGAATAACTGTAATGAGCAAAAGCCCTGGGAAATTTACAATCAATTATTTTTCCTCAAATGAGGAAGAGCTGAGCAAACATACATATAAAACTCTACATATCCAGGTGCATATGTCATGGAAGTCGGTGCTATTTTCCCCTTTGACTTACTGTGGTCTCTCATTTGGATGGTTTGCGCTGCAATCATGCATACTCAGGTTTTGGTTTTCTTTCACTCATGTATCCAAAAGCTGTAATGTTTGTTTTATCTTTTACTTTTGCAACCAAAACACCTCACCTTTTCTGCAGGGGTTTATTCTGTTTTATCCCACCTTTTTGTTGATATTTTTCCTCTCTATCCTAGGTGGTTAGAATTGGCAGCTGCTTTGCCCATTCCCTGGAGAAAATCTTGCAAAGCTAATGATGCTAGTAGGGGTTTCATTCATTACAGGAAAATGTCAAACAAAGTACTTAGGGAGTGGAATTGGCTAAAGAATGTGGCTGTACATTATTATTGGGAGTGCAGGGGGTAGGGAAGGAAAGTCTGTCAAGTCCTTGCATTTAAATGCCATTCTTGTCTGTTGCGTGGAGTTTTATGTCAGATTGAATATAACTGAAATTCAGCTGGCATGAGTTAATGGAGCCACTTCCCTTTCTTTACCCTTTATGCTTTTATGCTTCACACACACACACACACACACACACACACACACACACACACACACACTTTGTTTTGCCTCTTGTGTCACTAACTTGTGATTTATGTGGAAATCTAATTGTGGGTACCACCCCAGCAAACCTATTCCACAGGTATTCACCCAGAACATATGCATTCTTTCACCACATCTTATACAGAATTAGTCTCTGCTTCCTCTGTCTTCTCATCTTCCTCCTTGCTCTCCCCCTTCCTCTACGGAAAATCTCCATCAATATATGCATTGTCTTTTTTTACATAGGAAGATAATAAATCTTGTTGGTCCCTGTTATGAACTGAATCGTGTTTCCAAAAAATGCACACGTTGAAGCCCACGCCCCAATATTACTGTATTTGGAGATAGGGCCTGTAGGGAGGTAATAAAGGTTAAATGAGGTTGTAAGGTCATGGCTCTAATTTCATAGGACTAGTATCCTTATACAAAAGGAAGAGACACCAGAGATTGTTCACTCTCCGAGAATGAACAAAAGGAAGGCCATTGAGAACACAGCAAAACAGTGACCACCTACAAGCCAGGAAGAGGCTTCACTAAAAGCTAACCATGCTGGCACCTTGATCTTGGTCTTCGAACCTCGAAAACTGAGAAAATAATTTCCATTGTTAGAGCCACCCAGTCTGTGATATTCTGTTATGGCATTTTAAGCAGACTAATATAACGCTCAATAGAATGCATGTTTAAATTGTCTTCTCTCTTCTTGGGAATGAATGTAGTTCATATAAATTATTTGAACTCTCTCATATTGCCCTTTTAGGGTTGTTTCAAGTGTTTTTATATTTTCAAAACACAGAATTGCAAAAAGACAGAGTTCCTGTATACTCTTCTCTCAGCTTTCCCTAATGTTCGCATCATATATAACCACAGTAAAATTATTGAAACCAGAAATTAACATCATGAGATACTATTGAATAACCTATAGGCTTTATTCTAGTGCCACCAATTTTTAATGTCTATTTTACAGTTTTGGATCCAATTTAGGATTCCATATTGCATTTTTTATGTACCTTTTTTTTTTTTTTTCAATCTGTGACAGTTCCAGTCTTTATTTGTCTTTCAGGTACTTGACAATTTTGAAGACTACTAGTCAGTTGTTTTATACAACATTTTTAAATTCAGATTTGTCTGATATTTTCTCAGGATTATATTGAGGTTATGCATTTTTTTTTTAAGATTTTTATTGGGGAATTGGGGGAAGGGGAANATTGTACAATGAGTTGTTTCGAAGATGGAGGTATTCACGGTGGGGATGACTTAAATGGTAGCGCTGGGAAATTCAGACATGAAACCTTCATCGTGAAGCTGTCCATATTCCTGAATGTAAAAACAGAAGGCAAACATAGCAATGAATTAAGTAGTACAAAAACTTACAATTATTCCCTATGTTAATGTGTAATGTCGAAGCTTCCCTGAGTACATCAAGAGAAGCACTTTGGGGGAATTCTACTTGGGTTTCAGTTCTCAAAAGGCAGGTAGACAGACTGTTTTATGCTAAACCATCTAAACGTATTGTAACATAATTAGAGCTGTTCAGAGTTCTAGGGAACAGCCTGTCAATTCTTCCTGGATTTCATTTTTAATTTGCCTCGGGAGCATAGGACCCACTTCAGAGTCTATTTAAATAGAGACAATTTTGCACAGGTAGGAATGTAAATATCCCTCCAAGGCTAAGTGGTGATGCTAAAATAAGCTGCTCTGATTATTTGCCAACTGGTTTGAGTTACACACTTGAGAAAGTCTCCTCTCTGGGGAAATTATTTCAAATCATATAATTGCCTAATACTACTTCTTCATTCCTAAATATGCTCTCAGTTTTGTTATTTTAAAATTTGTATAATTTTGGATGTTATGACTGAGCAATTCTGTTCCCAGGTATATACCCAACAGATGTGTGTGTGTGTGTGTGTGTGTGTGTGTGTGTATTCATCAAAAGACGTACAAGATTTGTTCATAGAAGCACCATTTGGAAACAACTCAAATACCTACCAACAGTAGAATGGATAATTACACTGCAGCATATTGAGAGAATGGAATACTATACAGAAATGAAAAAGAATAATTATAGCTACACACAAGATGGATACATATCATTATATCACTAACATAATGCTAACAAAGGGAACAAATACACAATAATATGTACTTATGATTATATATATATAGCTAAAAACAGACAATTTTTGGAACTTCGAGTCACGATAGTAGATGGGGACACAAGCGACTACTTGAAGTTCTGGGGCTCTAGTAATACTTTATTTCTTAATCCAAAATTTTACAAATATGTTTATTTCTAAAAAAATTCATTGAACTCTATATACGGAACAACTTGTACACTATATTGTTTGATAGTACACTCAATAAAAATGTAAAATAAAATGAACTTGTTTTATATTCTAATTTTCTACTAAAGAAAGTATAAAATAAATTTATTTTACATTTTCATTGTTTTACTAAAGGTTACAGTATGTAAAAGGAGTGATTTGGAAAATCAACAACAATAAAGAGAGCTTTCAGGTCTTAGAAATTAGGAAGTATAACCGTAGTCCTTTAGCAAGTACATCTTATCAGGACACTTCTGCTCCCTCTATACTACACCGATACTAAGCTGAGTACAAGTGATGCCACCCCAGGACACCTATGCCATCATTACTGTGTATCACCAGTACCACGGCCATTAATGTTTGCATCACTTGCTTAAGATTCAAAGTCCTGGATGAGAGCATCTTCTCAGCATGAAATGACAAATCTTGGTTGCTGGGGTGAAAAGAGAGAAGGATCACCTTGCTCCTCCAGTATTCATGCTAAGATACCAGCAATGTCTGCCATCACAAACAAAAACACTAAGTGGGGAAGCATTCCTAAGCAGGCAAGGCAAATGAATGTTCAAAAAAAAATGCATCCGTTTAATAGCAAAATGATCCTATACTCTAATTGCTTGTCTCATTTTTCTGTTATTGGTCTGTGATCAACTTGAGAGTAAAAACAGCATCTTATTGTTGTATCTCCCAGTGCCTACAAGAATGTTTCAGTTTGAGCATATAATAGAAGAGCAATGACTGTTTGATGGGTAGATGGATGAAAGAAAACAATTAGTGAATCAGTTCAAACCAGAACCTATGCTCGCATAATTTTGTAAAGCTCTCAAAATATTCTTGTACATGAATCTGAACCAAATTAGCATTTGGTTTGACCTTCCATATTAATAAGTAAAAAAATAACATTTCAACAAAAATGGTCAAAGGACATAAACATGAAGTTCATAAACGAAGAAACACAAATAACCAATGCACATATGGAAAAATTGGGTAGTTGCTATTAAAATGAAAAATACAGCAAATATGAGATTGTATCTAATTCCCTGGCATCTAGACCAAATCTTGGTATACTGGGTACACAATATTTATACAACAACATTCCATTAGTGAATATTCAATTTATTGA
>NW_017731423.1:3742630-3744040 GCF_001890085.2 Hipposideros armiger
TATAACCTGGAAACTGAGCGAGATCATGGGGCTTTCGAGACCTTAACAGTGAAGGAGCTTTTAATCACAAACCCAAGGAATGCCTGAGTTACACCTATATCAGCAACATGTGGTGATAAATGTAGCTATGACACAAGAGTGGTGAAATTAAAATCATGTAAAAATGGTAATTCACTTCTGTTTTTCTCTCAGTTCAAGTACTGCTTCTCCAAACGTGGAGGCATTACTGAGACTAATTGACACTTCCCCTAATTTTTCATTCTTCCACTGCTTGCTGCTTGTTCTGTCACATGTAAGCAATACACTTCTCAGTTTCTGGCTTTCATCAAATCCATCATGCTTTCATTGAGTTTATTTTGCTCATCACCTGCCATAGCATCACTGTTACTCAGTGGCAATTTGATTAGAGGTAAAATAATTTCCCTATGTAGATTGCACCTCATTATATTAAATCAATAACAAAAATTCTTCTGTTAGTTTCAGACTGTATGGACACTATGACATGGACACTGTTCCAGACCCCTGGGAACACCCCATGGTGGACCCCTGAGTTGCCATGCAAGAGAAATCTGACTCTTGGTCACCATGCTAAAGAAACCATGTGAAAGTCACAGCAATATGAAAAGAGTAGACAGGTACCCAGGCTCAGCGTTTCGAGCATCTAGCCATTGAGTCAGTCAACCTGAGACCCCAGGCACCATGAAGCAGAGGTGAGTCAGTACCACACATTCTGCCCAAATTTCAGACTTGTGAGAAACATAAACACCCACTGTTCTTTTTAACTGCTAAGTTTTGGAGTGTGTTGTTACACAGCGATAGAGAACAGGGGCATAATTGATATGTGTGCAACCAACTTCCTTGGCCAAAAAGAAATAAGGGCAAACCTGGGGCATATCATGCACTTTAGTGCCAATGACCTGAAGAGTTTAAGAGGCAGTATTTTATTTATTTATTTTTAGCTGAGCCATCCTGCCACCTGTTGGCAGCTCAGCAGCTGCTCAGCTCGGGCTGGGACTCGAACCGCTGTTGCTCAGAGCTCAAACTCCTGAGCAAGCTCTTAACCAACTGAGCCACTCAGCCAGCCCTGTAAGGGGCAGTATTTTTGTAACAATAAAATGAAGGACACATTCCAGCTTAGATCAAATGCTCGTCTAAAAAGAAATTCTTTATTTGGAGTGGACTTCAAAATAACAAGTACTTCCCATGCAGCTTAGATAGTCTTTTTTCAGCCTCACGCTAGATGCATATTTCAAGGCATAATCTGGTTATTCTGGCAGGGACTACTGATGAGGTTCACAGCGAGGCTGGTCTCTAAAGTGCTGGTAAAGGTTTGCTGTCCGCATGCTTCCACTACTGATTGAGTTATAGAATTGGTTTTTCTTTAAAGAAATAAGACTTTGTTTCTATTTT
>NW_017731423.1:3748430-3800715 GCF_001890085.2 Hipposideros armiger
ACTCAGGGCAGCCCAGCTCCAGGTTGAGCTGTTGTTCAGTATCTTAGCTGTGGAGGGCAGTGTCACTGGCCCTCATATGTGGGATCCGAACCGGGGCCCTCTGGTGTCCCAAGCCAGTTCTTAACCATTGCACCATTCGGCCGGCCCGAGGTTATGCATTTTTTTTTTTGGCAAGAATATCACAGAAAGGATGCTGTGCCCGACTTAGTGCTTCATAACAGGGAGCACATGATTCTGATGTGTCTTATAATTGGTGATGTTAATTTTAATCACTTAGTTAAGGCAGCATCTGTTAAGTGTCCTCGTTTTATAGTTACTATATTTCCCTTTTTAATTAATAAGATCTCATGGGGAAGTACTGTGAGATTATGCAAATGTCCTTTCTTCTCATCATATTTTTGTCCACTAATTTTAGCAGTTATCAGTGAAGCTTGTCTGCAACTATTATTACTGCAGTGTTTTCCTAGTGATAATTTTTCATTTCTATCATTTCTTTCACATCATTTAATTGGAATTGTTTCATAAGAATATACTTTCCCTTTTCCATAATTTACTTATTTATTGAATTATGTTTTTATATCAATATGGTGTCATGGATATTTTTTTATTCTTTGTGTCCCAAACTATTAATGTCATTAATGTCGTATATTGTTGTTCAGGTTGTCACACATTTGGTCATTGAGAAATTCTTCATTTGCTCCTGTGTTGTTTTGGCATACCTCCATTTTGTTTTAAGCACTTCCTTACTTCCTGGCACCATAAAATAGTCCAGAATCATCTTGTATTTCTCCTACCCTACCCCTGTAATCAGTCATTTCTCCAAAAAGCCCTATGTCCTTTTATTGAGGAATGACATTTAGAACCCAAGATCTGAGCATTAGATATGTTCATTGCAACTGGGGTGCCTTTGCTTGCCAGTCCTCTCTTTAGAAAAAGATAATGAAATGTATGTCTAGCCACATACACATAGATATATCCCTGTCTGTTTTCTTATCTGTAACTTCTTTTTCCAACAGTGAGAAACCTGGCTCTCAATATCTACTATATATTTACTTCTTTTCTCAATCCTAATATGTACATAAATTAGTTTAAGTATTACTAGCCATATTCTCATGAAAACCAAATTTCCTAATAAAAATGGCATATCAGTATACAGTTCTTTTTGTTTTTATCCTTGTATCATATAATCAGAGCCTTGTTTTCCAAAGTTATTTAGGTCAGTCCTTCTCTTGCCCACTCCCTTCAATGTGATAATTTTATTCAAGTTATTCAAGCATAATACAGTCACGGTCCTTTGTTACAATTTGAATTCCATTTGGGATCCCCACCCCCCAACATCCTGGTTGATGTTAATTACTCATTTGTGGAGTAAGGGGTTCTGATTACAAAATTCCAAAAGTGGGGTGGGGGGAGGTTAGTGAGGATTTTCCCTTACATACAACAAGCAATTCTAGGACACCAGCTGGATATCCTACATTTTAATTGAATTCTGATACTGTCTACCTGTATATATTATCAGATTCCATCGGTTAGGGGCACAGCTCTACGAACCTGTCCCTCTCCCCATTTTGGATGCCAATTGCAAGTCCAGGTTGTTACCTGTGCTTCTCTGACCTACTGGTTATAGATTGGAGGTTCTCACTGTACCCTCATTAGGTTCCACTAATTCGCTTGAGTGGCTCACAGAACTCAGAGAAATATTTTACTTAATAGATTACTGGTTTATTATGAAAGTATATAACTCAGGAAGAACCAGATGGAAGAGAGGCATAGGGCAAGTTGTAGGGAAAGGGCTCAGAGCTTCTATGCCCCCTCTGAGAACACCACTCTCAAATTTCCAAGCGTTCACCAATCCGGAAGCTCTCTGAAATGTGTCCTTTTCGTTATTTTATGGAAGTTTCATCACATAGGCATAATTGATTAAATTATTTCCCATTGGCTGTCAATTCAACTCCAGCCCCTCTCCGGTCCCTAGAAGTCAGCGGGCTGGGCCTGAAAGTTCCAACCCTCTAATTACATGACTGGTTCTCCTGGCAACCAGCCCTCATCCTCAGGTGTCTTCCACCCCACACATGCAATCACTAGTTTCTGGTTTACCTTCTTTCATTTCTTTTGTACAAAGTAGCAGATTCATGTATATTTTCTTATATCTCTTTCATTCGTATGTAAAGAACAGCATATTCTAGATAATCTTTTGGAATTAATTTGCATGTATTTTAGTGAGAAAATAGGAAACAGTCCATGCTCATATGACTGACTATGGCTTATCAAACTGGAGACTAATAACCTGGACTTTGGGGCTAGAAGGACCTGAGTTTGAAACCAGTTTCAATCAAATACTAATTTGTGATCTTGAGAAAATTGACATACCTAAATCTTAGTTTATTTGTCTATAAAATAAAGTAATAGTATCTGCATCAGAGGCTGCTTAAGGATTAAATAAACATCACATCTAAAGTTCTTAACAAAATGCTTGACATTTGGTGAAGTGCTCATGACATGTTAGTTTATTAGTAATATTGAGTATATTATTACAGGAACTGTGACTTTGTAATTAGATAATTGCCTATGGCTAGCAGTTTTTTTCTGTCATAATTCCTTTCTTTAAATGAAATCCATCAGTAACTTTTCACAAATAAATTTTCCCCCAGAGTATTATATATACTCTGTGGTATATATATCAATCACATTGTACCACACTGAAATCGCAGTTGTGTATATTTTATAAAAGTTCAGGTATTCTGTTGGTACTGACCTTAATTAAAAGACCTTAATTTCTTTTACTTTCTCCTGTAAGTGTCATAAAGTCCCTCTCTGCACCACGTTCACATGCTATTTGTCACAACTGAATTTATAAAAGGCAAGATCTTGGTGGCTCACATAATTTTTTTGTACTAAAACAAAGGTAACCGTGAATTGTTGTTTGTTAACCGGTTGTGGATGTGCTGTTGAAGTAATTGTAATCAATTAGAATAACCTTTTCAATAATGCCTAATTCTACAAAAATGCATTTAGTAAATACTAGATGGCAGGCACTGTTCTTCATGCGACGTCTACCACATAAAAACCCTAACTCTCAGGGAGCTCACATTCCAGAGGAACAAGGCAGGCAATCGATCCAAATCACTCAGGTGATAAATAATAAATACTATGGGCAAAATTGACGAAGCATGTGGAGAATGGATGAGTTTGATATTTTGTAAAAATTGGCTAAGAAAGGCCTTCCTAATAACAGAACAACTGAGCAAAGATGTTTAAGAAATTGAGGAAATATGCTAGGTGGCAGTTTCCCCACAGTAAGTTCTTTGCAGCTGTGGAGGGTCCCCTGTAGCGAATTCAGAGGTTCAGAGTTGAAAATATTCTTGACATAGTTCAGAATGAGCAAGAAAGTCAGTAGGAAGAGAGAAAGTAAATGAGGGGTAAAAAGGAATATAGTCAGTGTGGTAGCAAAGGCCAATTTCCTCTCTGTGAAGCTGTTGGAGGATTGTGAGCAGACTAATGGCGTGATCTAGTTTGCAATTTAGAAGAATCCCTTTGGCCATTGTTGTGCAGATAAACTATAAAGGCATGAGGCTAGTTGGGTCCTATGAAGTCCAGTTGGAACTTGATTTGGTGTGGTTCACATCCTTACCCTGTAAGATGATTCACCTACAATGTGCTCCACAGGGCCTGAAATATGCTTCCTCCTTTCACCACTTTAGAAATTTTACTTTATAGGACTACATATCTTGGGATTTATTTGCAGCTTAGGAAGGACCATGCTTGAAATTGTGAAGTGTTTGTCCCAAACTGAACTGGGATCCAATCCACTGTCCATGAAATTAGACCATTTTCTTTAATTAAAAGTAGAAAGAAAAAAGAGCTTTCATTACCCAGATATCTTGTCACAATTTCAAAAAAAAAAATCAGATGTTCATTTGCCACTGGTGGAGAAATACCTGACATATAATATTCTATTTTATTTCTAGGTGTGAAAGTTTCTTGTATGCCTTCTATGTTTTGAAGGCTCTATGGTAAATTTATTTATTGTTGGGAATTCTTTCTTTCTTTCTTTCTTTCTTTCTTTCTTTCTTTCTTTCTTTCTTTCTTTCTTTCTTTCTTTCTTTCTTTCTTTCTTTAAATCTGAAACATTGTGTTTTCTTTTTTCCCTCCATGATGTGTCAGGTTGCCTACATCTATCCAGATTCTTAGAAAAATAATAAGGCTGACTTGAGAAAATGAATTTATATTGGCTAGGCCCCCTACTGCACTGCCATATGCATTTTAAATGTCCCAAAGGAATTACCTGCATTAATAAAAATAAATTATTAATTATATCTTATAATTTAATAGTTGAGGGCTAATTTCTTAAGTTTATTTTTAGAAAGAGGGTCCATTTAGAACTATAGCGAGCACCTTGCACATTTAGATATACTGATCTATGTTTCAAACCCCGCTTTTGGAGAAAGCAGCTCTAGTTGCAAATCAAGCTGCAGAACCAAAAGAGGAAGCAACAGATTCAAAGGAGGAATCCATGCATCTAATGCCACACTTGGGCTATGTTACCAGGAACAGGGAGTGACCCTAAGCTTTATTCCTGGGGGTTCTGGCAATGCACACAGCTGGTATAAACCCAATGAGCTGGTCAGGATATAACAGAAATTACTGTGCTTATGTACACATGAGCTCTATTTGCTCATTAAAAGCTGCAGGTAAGCAGTGCTCCTACAAGGATTTAGGGCTGGAGTCATAAGGGACCATGTCCACTCCTATTTCCCAGGCATCATGAAGCTAATTTCATGCAGCTGAATCCAGTGGTGTTTCAGGTGAGAGCATTGGAAAGAGTCCTGGAGTTAGAGTGAGGAAACATAAGTCAAACGGTGTGACAAAGGGCAGGGCACATCAGATTTCTGAGCCTCATTTTCCCTATTTGAAAAAAATACGTATACATAAATACACGTATATATACATATACGTGTATTTATGTATATATGAGTTGGAATAGATAAGTATTAAAGCAACTTGCAAATTTGAAATTGAAAAAACAATAATGTTATCTTTTAGGAGGCTATCAACATTTAGGTGACTTTTTGATAATGAAAGTCATAAAGTTATGAGAATTAGAGATATGGCCCAAACCAGAAAAGTCTTAAGGTCATCAGAACTTAGTAATAGTTCTGGCTCTGAAGTCAAACAGCTCTGAGTGAATTCAGCCCTATCACTTATGAGTATGGAATTGTGGGTGAGTTACTTACACTATCTACATTCTAAAGATACTTGAGTACTGGCGAGTTAGCAATTCAGGAGCCCAGAAAATGGGAGATTCTGTTACAGGAATTAGAGTGTAAGATGAGGATTTGGTCTGAAATTCCTATTGAAAGACCTGGTGCTTAAACATAAGTGAAAAGGAGAAGAGGAGATTAAATCTAAGGTTAACTTAATTCTGAACTGAGTTACTTCAGTTTTCACTAGGGCCCCCTAAAACCGTCCCTGACTTTGAGCACATTTGAATAGATAGCTCACTATTGGTAATACCTGGTATCAGCATTTGAAGCTCCAACACTGAGAAGGGAACCGAGAACTGGGTAGATGTCAAGACTTTCTACCACAAAGGGGAAAGTGAGGTGAGGTTGCCTTTTGAGTGGTGATTAGCAATGCCTCTCTTTATGGTTTGCTTTTCTGTTTGATAATGCTTTTACATTCCTAGCTAGAAAACTGGGGCAGATGAAGAACTGCCTGCTTTCCCCACTGGAAAGCAAATAATCACTGAAGATTGGCATTGTCTCATAAATTCTTTCTCATGAGTGTTCATGACACTGAGATCTACAAACAATTGGCTGTTCATACCTTCCTTCCCTGGAGTGAGTTTCCATGTTCCCATAATCAGACGAGGGGTAGTTTAGGCCAATCACAGAATATTAAACAAGGGCCCTGCTCATTGTAATGACAAGATCTATCATTTGCTCCTTTATCTAAGATCTTAAACTTGCTGAGAATTTCATGAAAACATTGGTGGAAGCTAGACCAGGACCACCAGGAAAGAAAAGGCTAAATTATCTCATTGTTATGAAATTCAAAACTAGACATCAATGACCAGCAGGTAATAATTGAAGTTTAATAAATACATCGGCATTCAAACAAACGAGTGATTATGAAAGACAAATACACACACCCTCAGAGAGTGGGCTTGCTTGCAATGCGAGGCAGCTCACTTGCTTACCAACCTGAAGGAAAAAACGGGGTTTTGTTTTCTCATCTCCTAACTTTTTCTCTAACTTGGGTAATGTGATTGTCAAATGTGATATGTCCAAGGCATGCCACAGCAAGAAAAATAAGTTCAATCCTCTGTTTCTACTTTTCTTTGAAGTTTTGGAGTTACCCTAACATTTAGCAGGAAACAGAGGTGCTACGGCAGCTGCCTTGTGATAACTGAGGCACATCCGGGCACTGAGACACGTAGAGGCCATCTCTCAGCTTGCACAACATGACAACCAAAACACTTGGAAATAATGTGACTCAGGCTGCTCCATCGTGTTTATTGGGAACAGAGACCAACTTAATGTGAGAACAACTAGCATTAACATAATAGGAGTTAACAGAGTAATTAAATTCTTCCACATCACATGTAAGTATTATGTGTTAATAAAAAAGTAATCACACCTCCATTGTTTCTGCAGGTTCAGCTTAATTACATGGCAGTTAGAACTCTCTCTCTCTCCTTATTCATACTCAGCAAGAACTCCCTTTACCATCTGCTGATATTTAATTAATATACATTAAGCGCCCTGCTCTATTATTAAATGTAATTTAACAACTTCCTCTGTACTCTAAATTCAGGGCAACATGAATGGGAGACATAATGAAGAAAAACAGTCTACTCCCCTTATGAAAATATTACATACATGTTTACCCACACATTATTTAATCCAATTTATGAAAAAAAATATTTTTTTCACCTCTTAAGCATGAAATAACCCTTGGAAACTTCAGGCATTCAAGTTTACTGAGCGCCTAGAAAGAATTTTCTTGGTTAGTGGAATTTTCTGATTTAAAAATAGCCCCCTGTTGACCCTGTTTCAAAAGCCTGGGAATGTGAAGAACTGGCAGATAAGTAGACGGAAAACTGTGTATTTCTTTCTATCTAATATGCTCAGTAAATATTAAATATTTTCAGTTTAATCCTAAAATGTTATAGCGTATAAACCTCAGAGGTAAAGGAGAATTATGACAGGGCTTAGAGAACATAGTTGCCCTTGTTACAAAAATTCAGATGATGTCGTTTCCAGCCTAACTTACATGTACTTAGCCTTATAAACCAAAGAATAGTAAACCTGTGAGTTTCTAAATTTTGTAAGTGAAGGAACAGACTCAGGCATTAGATGGCCAAAACTATTGTACTTAGATAGTTCACAGCATGGCAAAGAACAAAACCCAAGCCAAGGGCATACGAGTGGGTTAGTTGGGATTGTCTATCCCCTGCCCCAGATGCAGGCCACAAGGGGGTAGGTGTTGTCTAAAGAGAAATTCAAAACAATTATAAAACCAATTAAAAGTCAGCCTGCTTTTCATTATCACCATGCTGTGGCAATTTCGATGATAAAATACTTCTCTAGTGGGACAGACTTCTCCCAATTCCCCCTCACTTCCCATGGCTTCAATCACATTTTACTATGCTATGCCATCTAACCTCAACTCACTTTCACTTTCTTAAAAAAATTTAAAAAAGGTTTATACTAACAGTGTTTCAGATGAGTGCCTTTTATAAAAGAAAAAAAGCATTTTAGGTCTGTCTGAGCTCATCCAAATAATGCAGATACAAGATTCTACTGTGAGAAATCCTAGTATGATCCCACTCTCTCTGAAAATATAACTCAAAGAACCTCTATACTTACTGAGTTAAGCAGTAGGAGGGGAAAGTGTCTCAGGAATCCCTCCTCTGAACTATGCATCCCTGAACATGGAAAATCACTTTTGTCATTGTAAAAACAAAAAACACTCACAGTAGAATCTAGTATGGGTCAGAATGTGAGTGCAGGTCCAGGCTCTATAAAGACAATTGGCTGTTTAGTTTTTAAGAATGAAGCAGTGAGGAAATCTAAGTAGACAAGATTGGAGACGTATCCTGTGTCAACCAGGCCATTTCTCAAATGGAGCAACCTTTTCTCATCAAGGGAAATTGTAAAACATAACAAAGAACATCAGAAAACAATTTCTAAGAATGAAGTTATTGAATAGCATTGCTGAGTGAACCTAGAGGTGCTGAAGTGCCACTCCATGATTTTGAAGTGAGGTAAAGAAATCATGGGTGATGAGTCCCTTGTTTGTTGGTGTCTTCTTCATATGAAAGTAGATGTGACATTAAAAGCAATCAATTGTAAGCAGAGTCATTGGAAGGACTGTTTTTACTCCACTGTCAACTTTAATTTAACTTGCTCAAAGATGAACAGCTGATAGCTGTGGATTTGGGACAGGACTCAGGTGTCACAGCCTCAGTGTCCTCTCTAAGACAGTATGCTAGCATACCCCATACCTGAGTTACATACTGCATGACCTTCCCTCTGTTCAGAAAACCTGAATGATCTATTCTCTCTCCACCTCCACCTGCTGAAATTATATCTTAATTTGTGTTCAGGCACTGTACTAATTTAGTAGTGAACGTAATTTGCAATGTAGCAGGAAAGAGACATTAAACCAGAAATTATAGTTCAAATATATTGACTGTTGTGATGGGGGTTTGGTGTGCACAGTGTTATGAGAACACATAGCTCATATGATGTAATTAGCTCTTGGGTCACAAAACGTCTCCCCTAGGAAAGGCTATTTTAAGCTGAGACCTTAGGGATCAGCAGAAGTTAGTTCAAATAAGCCAGAAAAAGAAAATTGTGTGTGAATTTTCTGGAGCCAAATAATATGGTGTGCTCAGAGAATTAAAAGGAAGAACAATTGGAGGTTGGAACCCAGTAGACAGGTGATGATGACCTGGATGGGTGTGGTGGGACAATGAGAGCTGGACAGCATTAGCACGTGGTAGATCCCCCATGAGTGGGGCAAGGGTGACCCCTGGGTTTGTGTGAAACCTGACAGTCTAGTTCAACATGCCTTAGTCCTCTTAGTGTCTTAGTGTCTATGACACACGCAGCATACCCTATAATGCCTTATATTAAGGTTCATTGTTTCATGTTAAGTTCAGAAAATGATGAGGTATTCTTCTTTATGACCCTAATACTTTGCTCAGTGCCCTTAATGTAGGTAACTTTAAGTTAATGTGTATTAAATTGAAATGATTTGATCAGAGCTTCTGTTCTACTAGGTGTTACAGAAAAAGTTCATTGGGATTAAATTATTTGTGTGAGGTGACAAGGCAAAACTGCAAAAGTCCTCATTTTTGCCTCTGAGATTCTCTTGCCGAAGTTCAAACAGGATCTATCTCTCTAGTTCAGTGAGGTGAAAGGTTCAACTTTATTCTCTCAGGGACTACCTTTTAAGAACTTCTCTCTTCCCCACATCTCCTGTAAAATCAAAATCCCTTTAGGATGAGTAATATATGAATGCCTGAAAGTCTCAGTTGCCTTTGCAGAGATGGTATAAGGGGTAGATGCTCTCATCATTGTAGCTGAAGCAACCTGTCAATCACTATTGACAAAACGAGCCAGCAAAAGTGATTCATGGAACCAGCGCCCCCTCCCTGCCATTGCTGTCTGCTCCACAGGAAAAGCTCCGTGTGCTTTCTGTCCCGCACAGTCAGGCCATTCCCAGGTCATACAAAGGCATCAGTCAAGGTATCGCTATCATATATCAGTGTTGCTTTAACTTTTGTTCAGTTATTTCTTAAAAACAAACAAAAAAAAAACATGGGGGCAATCTAAAGGGAGAAAAAAACCCAGTGAAAACATTTAACTGTCATTCCTGATGGTAGAGAACAGCTCTGGGCTGGCCCTCTTCTGTGTTTGGTTTTACAAGTGTGAAATTGAATGCTTTCACGCTGCCATCCTCAGGGCCGTCAGCAGTTTCACCCTGCTGGCTGCACAGTGCCTGTGTTCAGAACAGGGCGGAGCAGACACTGGTACGGCCCAGCATCATGGTGCTCCCACTGCGATGAGGTGTTGTTACTGCTTTATGCTGGATACACTTACTTCCTTGTTTTTCTAGCTGCACAAGTCTGACATCTGAAGAGCTGTCCTCTTAACTTCTACGATTCATAGTTTCTCTTCCTTTAGTATTATTTCTCACCTCCTTTTTTAGTAGCATTCAAAACTTTTTTAAACATAACCTAGAGTAGGAAATACACTTTACATTGTAATCCTATAAATATGCACAACCTATTCTTGCGAATTTAAGTATATACATGTGAAACAAATGTTTTATAAAACAATACTTAACCATATGATGAGATACTTTCTTTTTTTAATCCAGTTTTTTCCTCTTTGTCTCTCTCTCTCTCTCCCTCTTTCTCTCTCTCTCTCTCTCTCTCTCTCTCTCTCTCTCTCTCTCTTTCATTTTTTTTTAATATGGCATGATCAATTAATGGGTTCCAATTCTTAGTTTGAGAAACATGACCTTATCCACATTAATGAATATTATTCCTAGATATAAAAATCTATTTTATAGCTGAAACTGATGAGCTTTTCAACAAAATAAATGATCCTGGGCATTATTTTGGACTGTTTCTTGATGATGCTTGTCACATATGCTTCTGTGGCTAAAAGAACAATACCGTTTTTTAGACCAGCCAAGAATATGGGACATAAAACAGGAAAAAAATGTTTATGCAAAGTGCTGGCGAGATCACATGTGGACTAGTGTGTATGAGTCTGATTAAACTACCAGAAATGAGATTGGATTCTTTTTTGTTTTAGATTAACATCAAAGATTTTTTTTGAATCAGTGAGTATTTATTAATATTTTTGCACTTGAAGAGCATGAACACATCTATGTCCTTCAATGATGCAGTCACGATGCTGCATTTAGATCTCAGGACACTTTTTCTCAATATTTCTGTCCTGAGAATGGTGTCCTCAGCATATTGTGATAGTGTTGTAAGTGAAATTGCCTCACAAAGAGGTTCATTTCTTATTTTATTAATTGAATACCTTTAGATACTTGAGATGAAGGGAAAGACGGATCCATTCTTTAGACATGCCATCTCTAAGCCATAAGCAATTTTAGGAATCATGCCATCCTCTCTCAACCTAACCCTCTCACTTTATGACTTGAGCTAGAGTACAGAATATACAAAATAGAGTACAGAGTCAACATTAACACTCACATTCAATTTTATTGATTTACAAGTTTTAGGGCCAGCCAAGTGGCTCAGTTGGTTAAGAGCTCGCTCAAGAGTGTGAGCTCTGAGCAACAGTGGTTTGATGCCTGGCCCGAGCTGAGCTGCCATTGAGCTGCCAACAGGTGGCAGGATGGCTCAGCTAAAACAAAACAAAACAAACAAACTAACTAACAAACAAAAAAATTTCCTGTTGATTTACAAGTTTTGTTTTCAATTTTTTTTGTTTCAGTTTTTGTTTCTAATCAAAACCACTACATCTAATACCTCACATATAACCAGAGAACTATTTAAGAGGAATACTGCTATGGATTGCTCCCCAGGAATACTCTCCAAATTCATATGTTGAAGCCTTAATCGCCAATGCGATATCTGTAGGTAGGGCTTTTAGGAGGTACTTAGGTTTAGATGAGGTCCTGAATGTGGAGCTTCCATAATAGAATTAGTGCCCAAATAAGGAGGTGGAGGGACCAGAACTTGCTTTCATCTTGTGAGCATTATGTGAGCAAGAAGGCTGCTGTCTATAAGCCAGGAAGTGGACTCTCACCAGACACCAAATTGCTGGCAACTTGATCTTGGACTTCCCAGCCTCCAAAACTATCAGAATGAAATGTTTGTTGTTTAAGCCACCCAGTCTGTGGTATTGTGTCATGGTAGCCCAAAGTGGGTAAGGAAAATACTATTTTAATTTAATCTGCAGCTGACGAAGAGGAAAATAAAAAGTCACTTCACCCTCCATAGATTGCTTTCACTCCTTTCTCTCTCCCTATTCCCTAAAGCTAATAAACACAACCAAACACAGGTTGTCATAACACCCTGGTTATGACCAAGACCAGCTGACCACTGCTCAGCATAGGCAGGTAAAGGTAAAGTGAAACAAGGTTATGGCTGAGATCTCTGTCATCTTCCATTAACATAATAATCGTGGCCTTGAGCAAACATTTGGGTCAAAGTAATTGTCTGGAGAATTTATTAATTGCACTGGTTAATGAGTAATTATCAGATCACACCCAGATGCTCTCTCCTTGCTTTTTCCCCCCACTGGTACATATAATGCAACAACAAATTTTCCATTTACTATACTAATAGATTTGCCTGATCTTATGTTTCACTGGGAATTTGTTTAACCAAGACTTCACTGATACGAACGGTTCTTTAAATTGAAAAATTGCAATGCCTTCCCCAACAACCTTGATACCAGTCTTATCTATATGTGAAAATGACAAAAACATATCTTTTTGTTGAGACATTGTAGGGATGAACTAAACAAATAGAGATGTTATTTTATATCTAAGATTAGAAATAAAGAAAAGTCTTGGTCCTTTCATAGGGTTCACCTGATTGTCGACACAAACTTGATGTGAGTGTGTGACTCTGTCACATCCCATGGAACTGTATCAGCAGGCTAAAGGGAGAGCAGACTGTACTTACATAGATAAAGGTGTGCATTTGACATTTGGGTTTAAGAGGG
This sequence comes from Hipposideros armiger, assembly GCF_001890085.2. NCBI lineage: Eukaryota > Metazoa > Chordata > Mammalia > Chiroptera > Hipposideridae > Hipposideros > Hipposideros armiger. Next base: position 3,761,159 of record NW_017731423.1, read on the forward strand.
GAGAGGGAGATAGAAGCTGGAGGTTGTTTTTTGTTTTTTTTTATTAAATTATTTTTTATTATGAAATACACATTTTTAAGAATTAGTTTCAGCTGGAGGTTGTTTTTTTTAATGTAGGCTTCTAAGTATTAAATATGTATTTGATCAACTAGGTATTTTTATAGAGGCATCTCTAATGTATTTTATTAATAAACTCTGTTTTGTGATGACCATAATGAAACATCAAGATGATGAAAGGAAATGTTCAGAAGAGCCACTCCTGCTTAAATAAACAGAAGTTTTAAGTATTAATTTTTTTCAGAAATAAAGACAACACTCTAGGCCAAAATGTATGACACAGATTATTATTTGTTCCTAAGCATGACAGTCAAGTTTAATGAAATGCCTGGACATGTCATGACATATTGAATTTTTCCCTCATTTTCCATTATAATTTTCTTTATTATATGCAATGGTAGAAATGGTAAGGACTCATCATGTGGAGAGAGGGAAGAATGACTGGGCATGTGTTGATATGTGTTTGTGTGGGTGTGTGTATGTGTATATGAGTGAAAGAGAGAGAGAGAGAGAGAGAGAGAGAGAGAGAGAGAGAGAGAGAGAGAGAGAGAGAGAGATTGGGAGAGAGAGAGAGTTGGGAGAGAGGGAATAATGGTTTGGTTAGATATTAAGGGTATAAATGGCCAGATTACTAGACCATAGGATGTCCAGAGTTAGATGAGAAATGCTCCTCAGAGAATTACAGCTGGTTCATAAGAATGACACTTGCTGATATATGTACTAGGAGCCTACCATTTTCTGATAAATCATTTCAGAGAAGCCTATTCCTTAGGTGAACTAGTAAGAGTAGATTACTAGGATTTAAAAAAACGAAAAAGAATCGAGGGAAGATGATATGATACATTTTAGGGTTTTACACAGTTCCACAGCCTTATAAAGATAAAAAATAAAAATTAAAACATTTTAAAAAGGAAAAATTGCCTCATCTCTTTGACTGTGGAAGATTCAGGGCCAAATACAGAGAGTTTGCCTCGTTCACATGCAGAGTCTCTGGGCTGGCAATAACAAATAACTTCATTATTTTGAGATACTTTGAGATGTCTTCAATCTGTTGTGTTTTTTTTAAGTATACATACACATGCATACATACATACCTATATACATACATATATACACACACTATTGTTTCAAAATACTTCTTTTCAGCAGTCAAATCATCCCCAGGAGGGTTGGCTCACTGTTTTTTTTTTTTCTATGTACATAGTGAAATTTATCTGTGTATAAGAGAATATAGTCACTGACCTTTACATGATGTAAGGAAACATTATAAATCTTACTTCGTAATCACTCACCCCTCGGCTAGTCCTTGGCCCACAAGGCATTGGCAAAGTGCTAGTTGTAAGGAAATAACATTTTAAAAAGTCAAGTAAAGGAATGACAGGAGCTAAGGACACCTGGCACCTTAAGGGAATGCTAAGGAATTCCACACACAGCTCTCATGGTGGCAGAAATGAATGCTTTGATGGCTCAGAGCCTTGTCTCTGCTAAATATCCTCCTGTTTGGCCTGCTAGGAGTCAATGCACAGCCTGTCAGATAGCATTGTTTTTCAGTTGTCATGAGAAATGTTTAAGCTTCTTTTAGGGATCAGTATAAAGAGGATGGTCTGACTTAGTCATAGAGAATGAGGACAAGTAAATCCCATACGTATCTCCAGGGCTCGGGACTGATGTAGATGAAGATATGTTGCCCTCAACTCTGAAGAGTCTCACCATCCTCATGACAGAGGCAAGCAATCAGGGTGTTAAACAGTGATAAAATAACCACATTCATCAAACATATGCTATTTGTTTTGCTTGCCTTAACTTTAATTCCTATAATAATCTTCACAGACAAATATTCTACCCATTTTGCAAATGACTAAGCTGAGGCTTAGAGAGGTTAATGGCACAGTAGGGATTTGGTCTCAGGTCTCTAATTGATTCTATGTTTTGCTGTTACTTCACAAAGCTTCCCAAGAGTTAAAATGGGGAGAGGGGAGTTGTTTTAATCCAAAATAATTGGGCAATACCTCTCATCCTAATGTAAGAAAGTCTGCTGAGTATCATGGGCCCACTAATGCAAACATATTGTCATGGACGAGAAAGAAACAGACACAGCGCAAGGAAATTGTAATGAGTATGTATGGGACACACACTCACAGCAGGGAAACACCGGGTAAATGGAGGAATAGAAAAGACATAGATTAACTCTGCTTTGAATGATTAAGATCACTCCTGAAAAAGGTTTACATTTAGTTATGCCCAGAAGGATACACAGATGTGATGAGAACATTATAGCTACAATAAAATGGTAAAGATAATCTCTGAGAAAAACTTTTGGGCAAAATCTGGAAGTTTCATGATTTAGCTGGATTAATGAGAATATAAGGTTTAAGGTGGACTTCAAAACCCACGTTAAGAAATTTTGAATTTATTCTGCATGAAGAGGGGGCATTTGTCTTTTTCTAAAGATGAAAGTGGTGAGTTTATTTTACAGATTATGAGGATAATCTGGTCCCTGTAAGCAAAAGATAGGATTTAAAAGTCTTTAAGCTCTGTGGAGAATACATAGAGTCTGGTAGAAATAAAAAACATATGGAAAAAAATATTTCTGTCTGAAAGCATTGGGATTTGGAAAGAATAGCTGAATGGGTTGCCAGTATGCCTGACACTAAATACTAATAGATAATAGCCCCAGAGAGCACCCATTCAATTAACATCTCCATGTCTGAGAACTCATTCCTTGGGCTAAAAAGATGATAGGTGTTTCTAGAGGAATGGGTTAAATGCATCTCTTCCAGAGAATGAGCAATAAACATTGTTTCTACCCACCAAGCTTTGGGTAAGCATTAAGGGCAGTGAACTTCCTGACAAATGTCTGGAGAGCAGTAAAGTGTGGAACCTTATCTCAACTGCTAGCTGAGGTAAGCTTGGGGCTGACATCCACTTATAAAAGTTGAGAATCTGGAAAAGACATATCTGCGCTCTTAAACCCACTCTCTTTCTCTCTCTGCACAACGGCCTCCTAAAGACACCTGGCAAAGGGCTAAAACTCTCTCTAAAAAGTAGCTTTTAGTGGCCACAGTCAAGCACCAAATAAACTGAATATTTGCCTCTAAATCTTGTGAGCACATCATTTAGTTCTGAAAATATTTAAAGCAGACAAACCCAAACTCTACATGTCATCATCATCATCATTTTTTTCAATAAAGCTCCCAAGGACTCAGAGGCAGATTTACCATGGGGATAATGAGGTTTAAGTCAGAGTGCCCCTGATTTGCAAGATTCTGTTAAGGCTCTAGAAAGATTCTGAAAACGTGAAGTCTGTGGTATTTATTTTTTGTTTGTTTGTTTGTTTTGTAATTTGTTATGATTTTTTCTTGTCTAAATAAACATGCACACTGATTTTTTATTTTATTTTATAAAGTAGTCCTCCCCAAATATTATAAGCTACCCCTGTATGGTTCCTTTACCTTGGGCCATATAACTTCCTGGAGTACTCTCCAAGGTAAATTGGTTGAAAATATAAGCCTAACTAACTAAATGAATAACTCACTAAATATGATCACAATAGTTATCCCCAGTCTGGAGTCTGGCTGTCTGTGATTTCAGTTATCTGGGTCAACACACTCCAAAAATGTTAAGTGGAAAATTCTAGAAACAAACAATTCATAAGTTTTAAATTGTGGGCGTTCTGAGCAGTGCAATGAACTCTCATGCCAACCTGCTCCATCAAGCCAGAATGTGAAATATTCTTGTCCAGCATCTCCACACTGTAAATGCTGCCTGCCTTTTGTCACTTAGTAGCCATCTTGGTATCATGGTATGACAATGCTTGTGGTCAGGTTACCCTTATTTTACTTATTAATGGCCCCAAATTACAAAAGTAGTGATATTGGCAACTTGGATATGCTAAAGAGAAGCTGTAAAGTGCTTCCCTAAAATGAAAAAGTGGAAGCTCTGGACTTACTAAGGAAAGAAAAAAATTGTATGCTGAGGTTGCTAAGATCTATGGTAAGAGTGAATCTTCTACCTGTGAAATAAGATATTTTGAGAGAGAGAGAGAGAGAGCACAAGAGAGAGGTCATGTTGACATAATTTTTATTACAGTATATTATTATCATTATCCTATTTTATTACTAGCTAATTGTTGTTAATTTCTTTCTGTGCCTAATTTTCAAGTTAAACTTTACCATAGAAGTGTATTATAGGAAAAAACCATAGTGTGTATATATATATATATATATATATATATATATATATATATATATATATATATATATATATATGTTTTTTGGGTTGGATGCTATCCTTGGTTTCAGGCATTCACTGGGGTTCTTGGAATGTTTACCCCACAAATAAAGGGGGACTACTGTATTGATTTCAAGTCACTTAAATATCAGGCATCATATGCTAATTATTTAATTGGTTTTGTAATACTTATTTTACAATCATTCTTGTTGGTAATTGACAAAAAACCCAGTTCTCTATTATGGCCAATCCTTCTTCTGAAAAAAGTTTATGTAATCTGAATATAAGAGGAGGCATCATCTTTGTTTTCTCTGTGATAAGGGACAGACATTGACTTTTATCCAAGAATAATTTTAAGTCATAAAGGAACAAGTTAAAGAATGGAACACATCCCATTTTGAAGTGCTGCAAATTGAATTGTTATCTGATATAGCTCCTCTAGTAGTATGATAAAGGTTTTAAACAAACAAAAATAATACAATAACCAGAGCTTGTATTGAGCTCCAGCAGTATACCTGGCAAGAAGTCATGTCCACAGAGGTAAAAAGAAAGTATAAAGGACAGTAACAGCCATAACTTTGCATTTTTCCAGCTGATTTGCACATATGGTGTTAAATAGCGCTCTTAATTGGAGTCAACAGCAATATAACTGTCCATCAAGTTTGTTTTCTCTTTGTGCACAATATCAGCCTTAGGATTAATAACACAATGATCAATAAGAGAGTTGTCAAATGTTTTTATATGGAATGTTTAATGAGCTAATGGCAGCTAATTAAGAGGAATAAATGTTTGATCTCTTAAAAAAAGCTGGTAATTTCTATAATGAATTCTGGCAACCCGGTGATGTCCATGGACTAATAAAGATAAATAAATTAGTGAGTATGTGTGTCTATCAACCATGAAGAGTGGTTTTGGATAGGTATAAAAGCAGGCGATCAATCCCCTTCCCGTATTTTTTTTTTTACTTTGTTGAGTTTTCTTCCAATTATGTAAGTAAACAAATACTGTCAGCACCTAGTCAGAGAGTGGCTTTGGTTTTATGAAATTCAGGGCAGTTGGCCTGCTTTGTGAAGCTTGGAAAAGTCAGCTCCTCTGTGTTCATTAGGTTCTACCCTTTCATATCATTCCCATCCCAGATGTGTTGGCCACCAAGGTCTTTGGGTTTTACCACGTATTGTTATTACAGCTGAGTTTTTTTTGTTTTTGAGATACATAATAAAATCTATGTAGAATAAAAATCTTAGAGAAGTTTTAATCATTTGCAGTATTAATATGTTTTGTTTTATTTTGTTACCTGTTAATCCTTATTAAACTTGACACTGTCTAGTCTAGAGCAAGAGTCTCCTGTTTACTGATGTGCTATGAGGGTAGAACTAATTTTACAGCATCAGTAGTCTGTTGATAATGAGTTGTTTTCAATGACCAGAAGGACATTTTACAGTTTAATGATATTTTTTGCATTGTCCTGATTAAAAAGTAGTAAAATATTCCTTTGAAAAACATGATATATTTTTAATTGTAATTGTCCATATTTCTACTTCATAAGTCACTTGAGATTCTGATTCAATAGATATAATATGGGACCAGTACATATGTGATTTTAATACATTCCTCAGGTGATTCTGAGCTACACCAATTTTGAATTATACTTGTATATCCTGCTTGTGTATATATATATATATATATATATATATATATATATATATATATATTTATATATCCTACATTGTTAACAAAATATTTTATGATGATATTTTCATTTTATTAAAAACACTTCAAAATCATGATTTTCAATGATCTCATAGTTTTCCATCATAGGAATGGATCATACATTTTTAAATATTTTTCTACTTTTAAAAATTTTTAAATATTTTTCTACTTTTAACATGTAAGTTTTTTCTACTTTTACTCTTATAAATTATGTAACAGTAAGCATTTCTATAAATAAACATTTCAAAACTTCTGATAAATTTCTTCAGATAGAGTCCTCAAAATAATATTACTGGGGGGAAAAAAGGTCATTTTTTAAATCTTTAAAGCACATTGCTAAATTATTTTCCAGAAAAGTTATGATAATTTATATTAGTAGCTAAAATATTGCTCTTGTGACCCCACTCTGCCAATTTCAAATGTTATAATTATTTTTATCATTGCTAATTTGATAATTGAAAACTGTTATCTCTTTGTATTTTTAATTTGCATTTGAGTATATACAGGTTTAACATTTTTTTCTGTTTATGAGCTCTTGGTATTTTTTTCTTTAGTTAATTGTTTGTCCAGATCCTTTTTCAAGGCAGAATTAAAGGTCCACAGATCACTAAGAAATTTTGAAATCCATCCAGTACATCTAACTACTCTTTCCTCTAACCTCTCAAGTCTAACTAATGAGTGTAAATGGGTTCTCAGGCAGCTATAATAAGGTTACAATTTAAGGGTGTTCCCCATTCTAGAATATTCCTTCTCAGGGTAAAAGATGACAGAAATCATCTCACATTGTCACTCTCCTTACATGGACCATATGCTACTGCCACCATAGGCAGAAGAGAAGCCAGAGCTCTAAAGCTCTGCGTGTTCCTGACAAGGCTCTTTCCCCTCTCCTGAAACACTCTCATCTTCATCACCATCTAATTAATAAGAGACAGTCCAACAACATGAATCCCTTCAGTGCCTCTAACCCTGCCCATTACTGTCACCACAAACAAATTCAACACTCCCATTTTTTCCCTTATCCTCCAACTCTGGCCCCCCAACATGCCCTAATGTAAATCCATCTCTGCCCCTCTCTCAGCTCCTGACGCCTTTCCACTGTGCCCTCTGAAACTCAGGCTCTCTCATCAGCCATGCCTCTTTTATTTTCAGGTTCTTCTCTGAGCGCCTTGGTTTCGTATTCTATTTGGCTCAGAGAGTAGAACAATGCTCTCTCCTGCAGCTCCTCTGCTGGTAGCTGCTTTGTCTCTCCCGCACTTCATAATTCAGGGCTTGGATGTGTGTTGTGTCCTCCTTGCTTTGCTTGCCCTTCTCAGACCACAGTCCCTCTATGTGCTGTAAAAGCCTTGAGCTTTGAAGGTCATGCTCACACTCACCTGGTCTCCACTCCTCATGTTTGCAGTCACCGATACACACCCAGTTTATTTACTCTCATTCCTTGATTGTTTTGGCTCATGGTTCATTCTTTCTCTGTGAAACGTTGGTCATATGATCATTTTTGGTGACTTCGGTACCCTCAATTTAAATTTAGGACTCCCCTAAATTTAAAGAAATAGAGCCCTTGGACTTGCTATGCATCTTAGCTCCAAGAAATCAGCTTTTCCCAGCACAGTGTATTGCTCCATCTCTGACTGTCTCTGTTCATCTTTCCCAAAGTTGAGTTTGATACTGGAAATGGGGGACATTTTATGGTATGTGCACTGGGTTTGGGTCTTACTGGTAAGTCAAAATTTTGTTTTCAAGGATTATAATCATACAAAAGCTTATGTAAGCATTGATGGGATAAGTAGTAGGAAACAACATCACTCCAGTAAATCAAGCATAGCAATGTGAAGGAAAAGGCTCAGATTCCAGATCTCTTGATATTCCGGTGGGAGCTACTTGAGCAACACAGCCTAATGGTAGAGGAACCTCTGAGCATACCTTAAGGAACAGCTCACAGGAAAGGCCTCTGGGCTTCAGGGTTCAGGTTCTCATTTAAATCATCATACCTATAGCCATCCTCCTTGCTAGTGATTATAAAAACAAATTTTAAAATAAGGATAAATATTAGAGGAGAAAGACCCCTACTTTTCACTTCTTTAAAATGATTGTATGGCAGACCGTTAAATGAAAAATAAAACTAGAATACTGAGAGTAAAGTATGAGAGAAAGTTAAAAAAAAAATCCGGTAAAAGTTAAAAATAAAAAATTAAAATTCCAATAAAATTAAAAGGTTAAAAGTTAAAAATAATAAGATAAAATAGATGAGATGTAAAATAAAAGATAAAGAGCAAGAAGCCAATGAGATAAAAGGTTAAACACATGAAAGCAGAGAAAATGAAAAATTAAGATAAAAGACTAAAGGCCATGAGATAAGAAGTTAAATTAGTAAAAGGAAAACAAATTAAGGACTAAGAATCAAATGAGGAATTTAAAAGGTAAAGTTAAAAAATGTGAAACTGAAAAAGTAAAGAGCATTAGGAGAAAAATTGTTTTTAAAGGAAAATGGAAATAAACAGCTTGAATATTAGAGAAATAAGCATCCTTAAAAGCATGGGAAAATCCTCCAGCAGTTGACTAGGAACAAGAATTTACTGTGACATATTTCTTAGGGGTCCTAGTGGCACCCCTCTTCCTCCAGTGGAATTTGCCCTTTGGCACAGTGGTCCCCTGAGAACCCCATGTATAGAGAGCTTTTCAACGATGCAGCTTTCATAGTAGGGCCTGGCTCTCAGTTGTATAAATTAACAGTAGGATTGAGCACCAGATTTATGTAAGTAATACTCAGTTGGTCCTCTGGGAATTTCTAGAAAAAAAAATATATATGACATACAGAATCAATGCTCATCACATACATTTGCCTATTGAGTTAGTTTGGAAAGCACTTTCACATTTATTATTTTCTTTGGATCTTTAGAGATACTTCATGAGGTAGGCAGAGATCATTTGCACCTCCAGGAAGAAACAGGTTCCTAGAGATTGGAGGCTTACAGAGCTGCTGAGTGTGGAGTCGGATAGCATTATACTATGAAGAGAAAGCACTAAACGTGAGCCTAGTTCTTCTAAAGCTAATGGATAAACCTGTGTGTTAACACACGTGTAAAATAGTAGGAAGAATTCGGGGTGGACAAGAGGAAGCCTTTCAGAATGTTTGAAAGGAAGCCCATGTGCTCGACCTGTGCTATGAATTGCCTTAGCAAGAAGGAAGTCTCTGTAAGGGCCTCAGTACCATTTTGATATAATCCCTCTCCTGTTTCCTGCTTGCCCTGCCATATGCAATCCATCCTACAGTCATTTGTGCAGCCACCTAGTGACCTCGCTATGGCAGGTAAGAAATGAGAAATTTTGAGGACGGCTGCACTCCCTGGATTTTCATGGCCTTGGCATAAAAATATTTAGTGCAGGTGCTTTCTGAGCAGTGAACTGGTGAGGGAGGGTTGTGGAGTGCTGTGAGCCTCAAAATCACCTTTCTGCCTACAAGGGGCTGCCCAGCTTCAGGGGCCATGATGGTCTGTAAACACCAAGACCAGCCAAGGGAAAATCAGTGTTTTCTGCTCCATCATTACAGAATTCCCACTTCTTCTGAGCATTTCCAGAACTCACTGTAAAAAAATGAGAGTGGGTTTTTGGTTTGGTTTGGTTTGGCTTTTTTTGTTTTGTTTTGTTTTGTTGGGATTTGGTGTGTATATGGTGGGGGAGCATTGGCTTATTTCTGACCTTTGAAGGGAAGCACTTTATAACCAAGGATTAATATGGATTGGAAACCTTTCTGGGTTTGGAAGAAGCATCATCATTTGTTGATAGACCAGATGTTTGATGTTGGAAAGGTTCTGGAAGGAGTGAGCAAGGACAGTCATTCATATCCAGGCTGTTTTCTACAATTCTGAATCTTGCTGATATGCTGGCTTGATTTTCTGTGCTCTTGAGCTGTTGAAAGATAGATGCTGCTAACTGGGCATGAAAGGGAAAAGTTAAGTACAATAAAATAAAGATAATAAATTACAGGTAATAGAGAAAGATTCATAAGACATTTTTATAAAGGGAGTCAAACCTTTCTAGGAATAATAAGTAAGCCACAAATGTCAAAGAAATATCTGAAAAGTTTCTCCTTTGGCTCCTGTGTTGTAGACTCATGTTTCTTCTCAGCTCTGACTTTCACCCCTATTTCCTTCTCTTCCTTCTCTTTTATTTTCCTGACTTTTTAAATAGCTGAACTCACAGCTTCTTTCTCGCATCTTCACCTCCAGGTAGCAGCAGCATGTTATGACTATCCATTCATTCTTTTGTCTTTTATTTAACAAATATTGAGTGCCTGTTACGTGTCAGGCAATGCACTAGGCACTGAGAGTGCTAATTACAATACATGCTTATACTGAATATCTCCTATGTGCAATAATAAATAAAAAACATTTTAGAAAATTAGCCCAGAGCTTTCTGAGAAAAAATGCTTACCCAAGCTTATTTCACTAAGAAGTTAACTTCTGTAGCAGTCATTTGGCTGCACAGTCATTCTAAATACCATCCTCCTTCCCTTGACCTGTGTTTTTCATCTGCAGGAGAAAAATGTGGCTGGATAGTTCTTATGTATCATTTTATGTCAATTTCTTATTCACCCAAATAATGGTTTTGTTGGCAGAAAAGTTATAACCGGCATCCATCCTGTATGTAATGTCAAAATATTAATGATGCCTACATGTAAAGCAAAAGGCAACACAGTAGTCCTCCCTTATCTGCAGTCCCACTTTCTGTGGCTTCAGTTACCTTTGGTGAGCCATGGTCCAAAAATATTAAATGGAAAATTCCAGAAATAAGAATTCAAAAGTTTTAAATTGCATGCTGTTCTGAGTAGCATGATGAAATCTTGAGCTATCCTTCTCCATCCTGCCTGGGACATGAATCATCCCTTTGTCCCCTTACTCACTTAGTAGCTTTGGTCATCAGAGTGACTATCCTGAGTGGTATCACAACGCTGGCATTCAAGTAACCCTTATTTTACTACACAGTGGCCCCAAACTAGAGTAGTCGTATTGGCAATTTGAATGTGCCAAAAAGAGAAGCCATAAAGTGCTTCCTTTAAGTGAAAAGATGGAAGTTCTCAATTTAATAAGAAAAACAATTGTATACAGAGGTTGCTAATATCTACGATAAGAATGAATCTTCTATTCATGAAATTGTGAAGAAGGAAAAAGAAATTCCTGCTGGTTTTGCTGTTGAACCTCAAACATGTCAGAAGGTCAATGGTAGCCTAATACTACGTCAGAATGCCTATGCCATTCAGCTCAGTTCATCTCATCACATAGCAATTTATTACCTCACATCATCATAAGAAGAATGGTACATAAGAGTACGCTACAATAAGACATTTTAAGAGCGAGAAAAAGACCACATTCACATAACTTTTATTACAGTATGTTGTGATAATTGTTCTATTTCATTATTAGTTATTGTTAATCTCTTAATATGCCTAATTTATAAATTAAAGTTTATCATAGGTACATATATGTAGGAAAAAACAGTGTATATATAGGGCTCATACTACCTGAGGTTTCAGGCATCCACTAGGGGTCTTAGAGCATATCCCCCATGGGTAAATGAGCACTACTAGATATAGAAAGGGGTGCCCTATAAGGCAGTTCAGAATTTACTTGTAACTAAGATCTATAAACAAAAATGATGTTTAAAAATCTTCTTACCTTTCTTTTATGAAACACATCCTGCTATTGGACCCCATTATAAAAGCTTGGGGTTCAGATTACAAGTATTAGATTGTGAGGCTTTGACACCAGAAAATGTGTCTTGGATGCTAGAGCCAGGATTAAGCAGCAGGTGCTAACAGGAAACCCAGAGGAACAATTGGGGCCACCACATCTCAGAAGACATCCACAAAGAACACCCAGGGATGCAGAAACCCAGCAAAAGGAGAGATTCTTCCAGAAATATCAGAGGACCACGTGTATGGCAGGAGACCAGAAGCCATTCTTCCACCAACTTCCCCTGCACCCAGTTTCCATCCTGGGAACTGATGCGGAGAGAGTTTATATTCAGAGTTGCCTAAAAGGAGCTTTAGTTACAATGATTGAACAGGATGGACTATTTTTCTCAAGAACAGGGAGAGATCATGTAAAATATGCCCAAAACATATTTCTTGTTACAATGTTTTGGACATAAGTCATTGTGTTTTGAATGACTCTGCTTTGCATTGCTCTACCTGGCCAGAACTGGAACTCTTTTTTGGAAGGATAGGCAGAAATGTAGCCTTGGTAGCTGTTAATCTGTTAACAGAATGCCAGAGAAGAAAAAAGACCAATGAGTAATGTCAATTGGAGGATGAATCTAATGTTATCCTTTAAAAGGTGCTCTAACCTGTGCCTTTGTGGTGGGATCACACTGGTGAACACATGGAAACAAAACCAGCAATTGTTTTCCCAGTATAACTGAGATAAAAGACTATTTTTATTTTATTTTATTTTTTTTTTTTGTAGAGGGCAGTGTCACTGGCCCTCATATGTGGGATCCGAACCGGGGGCCTCTGGCGTCCCAAGCCAGCTCTCAACCATCACGCCACTCGGCCGGCCCAATAAAAGACTATTTGATTGAACTCTTTTATATGTCAAACATACTTTTGTTTTCTACTACCCATCTCAGCAAATCAAAAATAAAAGTAAAAAATTAATCAAGTAAACAAACTTGTTCTAATAAGTATATCACTTTCTTTACACCCTGTGTTAAAGCAAAGGTAACTGACCTATCACCTAAAACTTGAAAAAGGAAAGAGAAATGTTTATAATACTGTTTGTTGCTCTCTGTTTTTAGCAGGGATTTGTTTTGTTTCGTTTGTTTTTGTTTCTAAGTGTAATGGCATTGGAAATACAGACTGACCTAATCAGGGAATTTTTGTAGTTCTTTCATGTTCTTTGCTCAAACATTCATTACAAGGATAGGATCTGAAGGTTTAATTAAGGGAGGGGCTCAGCATGGAACACTTGTGTCCTAGTTGGATGCAAAATCTCACCTGATTTCCAACATTGTTTGATAATAAATATTTAACAAGAAGCCATGCAGAGATGGAAGGTATTCAACTCAGAGAAAGATGTAGCACAGCAGGCCAATGGTTAAACCAAATTACTAAATTTTGCAAACTGGAGGCAGCAGATTTATAAATGAACTGACAGAAGAATTGAACCACCTCCTAAAGAGCATTGGGTCTGGAAGATGTTCATCCATCCACTGGCCTCAATTATTTTCATTTAAATATGTATCACATATATATTCATTTCAACATGTGTAAACATTTCATTTAAACAGGTATATAATATAAAGGAGGAAATGTGTAAGTCCAGATACTAGGAATTAGAATGTGTCTCTCACTCCCTGCCACAGGTAAACAAATGATTGAAGTGATTGTCTAGCTTGATCTACACTGTTAATCAAACAGGAAGACCCCTCCATCAGACATCAACACCCCCTTGGTGAGTCTCCTATCCTTTTCAGAGTTTTTCCAAATGCTGGTATCATTTGTTTTACTCAATCTCTTTATCATTGCTCCTTCACAAATTTGAAGATAAGGCTTCAGGATTTTAATAGGTTTTCCAGAGGGTCTAGTTATTATTACTAAAACAACAATTAAATAAATTAATAACTAACTAACAGACAGTTCTTGAAAAGCTGTTTGCAAACCGATTTTCCTGCAATTCAGTTATCTTTTAAATACTCCTTAGGAGCTTTTTTCTTTAAGGCAGACCGGTCTTAAACCCTATACACTGCAAAGATGGCTTAGCATCTGTTTTGTATGCTAGGTTTCCACGGGTTGAATTCTCTAAAGCAAAGAAATCACAAATAAATACCAATTATAAAACTCACTATGAGGTTTTTAAATGATTGAGCTATTTCTTTTCCTTCTAGCTTTCTTTTTTTCATGACTTTGCTCTTTTTCTCCATACCTTTCTCATTAAATGGAGAGTAAGCCTGATCTCATGAGGCCTTTATTTTTTCTGAAGACAAAAGAAAAAGGCAGCAACATCCAACCTCCTTCCCACCCTGTCCTCTGCCTCCTTTTTGTTCATGCCCCATGAGGGACCTAATTGTCTAACATGGATCAGATATGAATATAGTAAGGAACAATTTATGGGAAGTTTGTTGCCTTTCCCGCTTAAAATTCCTGAGCTACACACATATTCTGGCAGTCTTGTGAAATAGAACAGCTTCAATTTATTTAAATTAGAACCCTTCTCTTTCTTCCTGTTTTAAAAAAAAAGTCACTCAATTCATGTGACATTTTGCTAATAGTGATTGTATCAGTTATTATTTAACCTCTGTAAGCTACTTGATTGTCCTGATACATAACCTGTATTGTGGACAGGAAGCCACTGTCAGAACAGAATATAGAGAGGCTGAATGGTTTCCTACACGCAAAAGTATCAGAGCAGGGTGCATTTTATCTTCCTATTTGTTTTAACTCGACACAGAACATATCATCCATAAAACTGGGCTAAACTGAAAGGAAGGATGAGTAATAATTGCTGGAAGATATAACTTAAGATATGCATATTACACCGCCTTCCTGGCAGAAAGCAGCAATGATTTGAAACGTTTGATGAAAGTGAAAGAAGAACGTGCCAAAGCAGGACTGCATTTGAACATCGAGAAGACAAAAATGATGACTATAGAAGAAATATACAAGTTTAACATAGAAAATGAAGACGATTTTGCTTGCCTTGGTTCAGTTATCAGTTTAAATGGAGACTGCAGCCAAGAAGGCTGAGACTCAGGACAGCAATGAAAGAATTAGGAAAGATCTGGAAGTGTAATGAGGTGTTGTTAGAGACCAAGGCTAAGATCATCATATTCCCAATTATTATGTATGAACACAGAAGTTGGACAGTGAATGCTGATAGGAAAAAAAAAATGATTCAACTGAAATATGGAGTTGGTAGCGAGCTCTACAGATACCCTGGACCAACCAAAAGATGAACAAATGGGTGCTAGAGCTAATTAAGCCTGAAACATCTCTGGAGGCACAAAGGACAAAACTGAATCTGTCCTTCTTCGGGTACATCATGAGAAGACAGGTCCCTATAGAAAAGACAATTCTGTTGGGAAAAAGAGAAGGCAGCAGAAAAAAGAGGAAGACCAAATGTGAGATGGATTGATGCCATAAAAGAAGCCATAGGAATTAATCTACAGGAGCTGTGCTGGGCTGTTCAGGATAGGACATTGTGGGCATCACTCATTCATTGTGTCACCAGGAGTCAGAGCCAACTCAATGGCATGTTACACACACCAAGCTACTGACACTATTCTTTTTAGCTTTAAACACTGATTTATTGAGCAGCATGTACATGCATTTTATATACATTAGAAGATTTAATACTTTTTAAAAGATCTACATAATGTAAGGGGAAAGTAACAGTAATAATAACTAACATTTATTAAAAGACTACTATTACTATGTGTCAGACATTCTTCTAAGTGCTTTGCATATATTAACTTATTTACAATTTACAACAATCTTGTGAGATGAGTCATATTATCCCCATTTAACACAGGAGGAAAATGAGATAGGTTGAGTTACTTGCCTAGGGATCCAAGAACTGGAAGTGGCAAAGCCAGCATTTGAACACTAAGGGACTGTCTCCAGAGCCTGTGCTCTTAATGAAATAAAGGGAGGAAGGAAATGAGACCATCTTTTAAAGAGAAAACAGGAAGAGCTATTCAGAAGTGGTGCAGTGATTGAAAGAGTAAAAGATGCACAACTGTTTACTTTTTGATTAATGGAGAAGAGATGGCCAGAGATAAACATCATTCAGGGCACAAGAGTTCCCTTGAATTTCTTCCAGGCCAAGTGGAGCATGGAAAGGAGTATTTAAGATGAGGATTCCAAAATCCAGAGGTAAGAAAAGGAATGGAGAGGAGAAGAAAGCAAGATAGTTTCCTGGGGTAAAGATGGGGCCAGGAAGAGATGAGTCTATTCCAGCCGAGAGTCAAATCCGTAGCAGCCTAGAGCAGAGGCAGAAGAGCACGGGCAAAGCTATGGGACCTGGAAGGTTCTAAAGAGGAAAAAGTAAATGATGTCTGGGGATCTTTAAAATCTGCCTAGGGCCGGCCAAGTGGCTCAGTTGGTTAAGAGCTCACTCAAGAGTTTGAGCTCTGAGCAACAGCGGTTTGAGTCCAGCCCAAGCTGAGCAGCCACTGAGCTGCCAACAGGTAGCAGGATGGCTCAGCTATAAAAAAAAAAAAAAAAAATCTGCCTGGATGTGAGAGCAAAGGTCGCTTCCGTAGGGAACTTGTACCTTAACTGAGAGAGTTGGGGAAAAGCGGTGTTAAGTTGAAGAGCCAGTTTCACCTGTGTTCACAATTGACTGCTACCAAGACTCAGCCCCAACAATTCTCAGAGCACCCTAAATTGATTGTTTCTCTACCATCTATTCTCAGTAGAAGCCAGAATAGTCCTATACGAATATTAATAAAGACATGTGACTTCTCTCCTCAAACACCTCCAATAGCTTCCCGACTCCTGGGAGCAAAATCCAGACCTTTACCAGTACCCCCACTCCCCACCCCGCTCTTCCACACCGATCCTCACTCACTGCTCCCGCCTGCCTCGTGTTCTTCATTTCTGCTAAGTGACCTTTCTGCCTCAGGGCCTTTGTACCTTCTGTACCAATTGCACTTACAATAGCACTGGGCACACAGCACACATTTGATAATAATTGTTGAATGAGAAAATACAATAGACATTACTGAGAATTTTGAATAATGGTAATGAGAAAATAAAATGTCTTATTGTATTAGTCTTAGGTTCCTCTAAGGCGGAATTCAGACCTCAGCCATGTTTTGTTTTACCCATTTAGCAATTTTTTTTTTAATATTTTATTGGGGAATTGGGGAAGGGGAACAATGTTGGGGAATTGGGGAAGGGGAACAGACAAGTTGTTGTCCTTCAATCTTAGTTGTGGAGGAAACAAGCTCAGCACTAAGTCCAGTCACCACTTTCAATCTAGTTGCCGGAGGGTTGGGGGGGAAGCATTGCCCATCATTCCATACTGGTGTTGAACCGGCAACCTTGCTGCTAAGAGCATGCGCTTTCACTAGTTCAGTAGTAGCTCAGCTTGGGCACAGCCCACTGGCCCAAGGAATCAAACCAGCGACACTTGCTCAGAGCTCATGCTCTTAATCAACTGCACCACTCGGCCAGCCACCCCACTGAGCAAGTTTTCACCAATATAAACCAATATTTAAATATCAAGAGAGTTCACATCAAAATCTAAAAGAAAAGATTTGCCATCCCCTGGACCTACGGTCCTAAATTCCCCAAATTGTCTGAACGTTAGTATAGCGGCCCTTTAAGGCCAGGCCCGCCTTCTCCAGCTTGCACACATACCTGCAATTACCCTCCAATGGCAAGACCAAATGTTATTTACCATTTATCATTGCTATTGCCCTGTTGGATGGATTAAGGTAGAGAAATATTTTTCTATATTTCTCCATGTCTCTGTTAACAGCAGGAAAGTAATGGATTAGGAGAACCACAAGATTCAAGAAAAACGGAGGGAGTATATTTCTTTGTAGAAGTGAAAAAATTCCTATATGTTTAAGGTGCCAACATTGGGACACTTGTGCAATATATATTACCTGTCTGGCCCCGGTAATCACTTGACTTTGACACACCTGTGCTGTACACAAGCTAAAGACAAGGGAAAATGGAAAGCTGGGTCTAGCAGGCTTCTTGGTGATGGGGCTTCAATGGCCTTAGCATGAGGAATCTCGGACCTGATACATGTGTCTAGTTGTGTGCTTCTCATTCAGTCCTTGCTTGTTCTGTTTTTGACTTAGCTTCCTAGAAAAGGTTCTTTGGGAAGAACAGTATGTCTCTGGTGAAGAGCATGAAATTTATAATTTATTATCGAGTGTTGTGTGCTTTGAACAATGGTTTGCATGTATTGATTAGCTCACTTAATCTTCCTAGCAAGCCTACAAAATCATGATTATTAATCTATTTAATACATAGGAACATTGAGGCACAGATAGCAAAAATATCTTGCAGTAGCATCAGAGCTAGTAAATCGCAGAGCCAGAATTTAAAGCAGGTCTGTCTGGCTCTAAAAGCCACGCACTTAACCAGCTCACTGCAATGCTAACTACAGCAGCCTCACAACCCCTGCACTGTTGACATTGGGTGGGGGCGAGTGCTGTTCTGTGCACTGTAGGATGTGTAGCAGTGTCCTTCACTTCTACCCACTAGAGGCCAGTAACACTCTCCCGTCACCCATGTGACAACCAAATATTTCTCCAGACACAGCCAAAAGTGCCCTGGGGAACACAGGCCCTTGGTCAAGAACCTCTCACTGTGGAAGGGAGAACTAAGGTTTGCTTGTTTCTCCTTGGCCAAGTTAGTTAGAAGGCTCAGAGGACCAAAAAAGAAAAGGTGGCAGGAACATTGCAAAGTTGAAAATTTAGATAATATATACATTTAAATAAATTTTAGATACAGCCCCCAAATGTTTTTATTTTTTGACATTCAACATTTATATTATTTATAATATTTATATTAGTTTCTGTTGTACAGCATAGTGGTTAAACATTTAAAGAATTTAAGAAGTAATCCCCCTAACTAGCCTAGTACCCACCTGGCACTATACATAGATATTACCATATTATTGACTATATTCCTTATGCTATACCCTACATCCCCATGACTATTTTGTAACAACCAACTTGTACTTCTTAATCCCTTTCCCCTTTTTCGCCCATTCCCAACCCTCCTCCCATCTGGCAACCATCAAAATGTTCTCTGTATCTATGAGTTTATTTATTTTCTTTAAATTCCACATATAAGCAAAAACAAATTTGTGTTTTGCTGTCTGACACTTCACTCAGTACAATACCCTCCAAGTCTATCCATGCCACCGCAGATAGCGAGAACCCATTTCCTTCCATGGCCCAGCAATATTCCATTATATATACGATTATGTACCACCTTCTCTTTATTTATTCTCCCATCAACAAACACTTAGGCTGCCTCTACATCTTGGGCATTGTAAGCAATGCTTCCATGAACATATGCATGCACATGTCCCCTAGAAGTAGTGTTTTGGGTTTCTTTAGATAAATACCCACAAGTAGGATTACTGGGTCCTTCTTTGTCACTTAATAGCCTTTGTTTTAAAGTCTATTTTGTCTGGTATAAGTATTGCTATCACAGCTGTTTTTGTTTGTTTCCATTGAAATATCTTTTTCCCATTCCTTTACTTTCAACCTGTGTGCGTCTTTTGATCTGGTGAGTATCTTATAGGCAGCATATGTAAGGGTCTTGTTTTCTTATCCATTCAGCCACCCTCTTTTAATTGGAACACTTAAGCCACTTACATTGAAAGTAATTATTGATAGATATGTAGTTATTGCCATTTTATTATTCATTTAATTAATTAATTAATTAATTTATTTATTTATCTTAAAGACATCCCCCTAACATTCCTTGAAATAGTGGTTTGGTGGTGAGGAACTCCTTTAGCTTTTTCTTGTCTAAGAAGCTCTTTATCTGTCCTTTGAATCTACTTAAATGACAGCTTTGCTGGGTAATCTTTGTTATAGGTCCTTACTTTTCATTACTTTGGATATTTACTGTCAATCCCTTCTGGCCTGTGAAGTTCCTGTTGAGAAATCAGCTGATAGTTTTATGGGAGCTTCCCTATAGGTAACTAACTGCTTTTCTGTTGCTGCTTTTAAAATGCTCCCTTTGTCTTTAACCTTTGGCATTTTAATTGTGATGTGTCTTGTTTTGGGTCTCTTTGGGTTCTTCCTGTTTGGTGCTTTCTGTGCTTCCTGGGTTTGAATATCCACTTCCTTTGCCAGATTAGGGAAATTTTCCATCATTATTTCTTCCAGTAGGTTTTCAATTTCTTGTGCTCTCTCTTCTCCTTTTGGTATCCCTATGATGCGAATGTTGTTACACTCAATGTTGTCTCAGAAGCCCCTTAAACTCTCCTCATATTTTTGGGGCCCTGTTTTTTTGTTTGTTTATTTGTTTTTGATGATCTGATTGGGTGTTTTCTGCTACCTTAGCTTCTAAATAGCTGATTTGAGCTTCTGCTTCATCTAATGTACTGTTGATTCCCTGTAATATATTCTTCATTTCTGTTATTGTAGTATTTATTTCTGACTGGTTCTTTTTTTATGTTTTCTCTCTCAATTTTTATGTTTCCTATCTCTTTGTTGAAGTTCTCCCTGAGATCATTGAGCACCCTTATAACCAGTGTTTGGAACTCTGCACCTGGTAGGTTGCTTGTTTCCATTTTGCTTTCTTTTTCTGGAGCTTTGTTCTATTATTTTACTTGGGACATTTTTCTTTATCTCCCCATTTTGGCTGTCTACCTCTGTTTGTTTCTATGTAGGGCTGCTATGTCTCCCTGTCTTAGTAGAGTGGCCTTATGTAGTAATTGTCCTGTGACCCAGTGGTGCAGTCTCCCTTGTCACCAGAGCCAGGTGCTCCAGGTATGTACTTTGTGTGGGTTTTGTGTGCCCTCCTGTTATAGTTGAGACTTGATTCCTGTTTGCATGTCCCTGGGAGGGGTTGACCCTCAGGCCGATTGTTTTTGAGGACTGGCTGTGACTACAGTAGAGGGACTGTTGTGCAGTGGCTGACCCTACAGAACAGAGTTTGCTTTAGTGGGGAGGTCTGTTCCCTGCCCAGTACACCCTTTTGGTGTGTCATCCTTGGAGGTGGCTTGGTGATGCTCTGGCCCGGTCCAAAGCTGTCCACTGGGACTGTCAGCTCCGGGGCCTCCTGGGAGCTGTAGTCTGTGCCCTGCCTGGGGCCACCTGGCATGAACCTCAAAACAATCTGCAGAGAGCCATTGCCTGTGCTGTGCTTGAAGGTGCCTTGAGAGGCCAAGCCGTCAACTCAGGCTGGCTGTTGCTAGTGCTGGGCTTATGGCTTCTCAGCCAGAGGTACAGGGCATGCTCACACCAGGTGCTGCTTGTCTGGGTTCCACGAACCTTTGAAAGATCTTAGGAATGTCCACAGCATGAGCCAAGGCAGACCATTTATATGGAAAAGGCACTAGAAGTGGCTTAGGTGTGCCCAAAAGTTGGGTGTGGTATGGACTCAGGGAATCAGTAGGGTGGGACAGATGAAAGGTGATAGCCGTTTTGATGGAGACTCAGATTGGTGTCTGCCTGCATCTGAACGCTAGTAGAGGGAGGGTTCAACAAAGAAAACAATGGCTTCCTCTAGCTCCTCCATACCAGAGAAAGCTGTGCCTCCAGCCCTCACCCTGAAGCTAAACAATTTAGTTCCTCCCCATTTGTCTCTGTCACCTTTTGAGCTGCTGTGCCAATGCTGGAGCTCAGGGTGAGTGAGTCCATCTGTAAGTCGATGCATGGGACCTCCGAGAGGAACACCTGGGAGTGCAGCCATCCACCATCTCACTCAGCCACAATCTCTGCTGATTTTCACAGCCAGAAATTATGGGTACTTCTCTCTCCACACTGAAACTCTGGGCTAAGAAGGGACTGGGTCCTCTTGCTCCTCAGAGGGGACCTCCACAGCTGAGATGTCCCTCCCAATTTTTAATGGTCACACATGTGTGACTTAAGGCAATTCTGAATAATGGTTGTTCTGTGGTTTAGTTTGTAATTGATGTGGTCCTGAGAAGAGGTGAGCACAGCATTTACCTACTCCTCCACCATCTTGAGCAGAAATCCCCGGGTTGATTTTTAAATAGAATAAAAACACATTTTAAAATTTCACACTTTATGGAATTAACATGTTTTTCTGCTATCAAAACAAAATGTTACAAGAATAAAATTATGATATTCCCTGCTCAGCTTTGCTTCAGTAATACTGCTGCTCTTGCTAAGCATCCTACTGAGAACCTGTCATTGTGCAGTGCTCTTCACTACAGAGTAGGTGCACCATGCTTTTGGAAGTGTTTGCTTCAGTAATATCTCAGGGCAATAAGTGTTATTTCAGTTTGATTGAGCAATGGTGGCTTCTGGATTTAGTATTATTTAGACTCAATAGCATATTTATATGTCATAAAAATAAATATTTGTTGAAATACCTAAAGGAAATTTCTAGCTATAAAATAAGAAGAAAAAATGGACAGAAAAAAACCCCTGAAATATAGCTAAAGGTCCTTTTGTGTATATGTGTTTGAGTATGCCTTCCCTTAGCTGAGGGAAGAATAATAGTATGTGTGTGGTTTAGCAAAATACTATTTATAATTGGAGGACCATTTGACAGGTAGCCTGTGTGCAAAACAGAGCTAATGGAAGGCACAGCGGCTGAGATAAGACCCTTGCTTACAAGTCACAGAGGCAATCTCACACTGACTTAATCATAAAACGTACTTATTAAAAGGATTCTCAGGTGATGCACAAAATCCAAGGACATTATTAAAACCAGGACTTAGGAAGATGAGAACCGCAGCAGCCTGGGGGATCTTAACAGCAGGCATTCACAAACTTCCCCTGTAGTTGTGCTGTTCATTCATGGGGTTCACCTTCCATTCTCAGCTCTGAGTTGACCCTTCCTGGGTCAGATTCCAATCCCTGGTAAAATCAGCTATTTTCAAGAGGTCAGAATCCCATGGTAGGAAGATGGTCATAAGGGGCTCATATCTTGCTGGGAGAAATGACAGTTCCAAATAAATCAAGTCTAATAAGTCACTCTAATAAATGTCTGAGATTATGTTTTTGAGATAGAGGAAAAAATAAATCTAATATAGGGAGAAATAAGAATTCAGAAATCATGGGAGTATAGTATAGTGGCATGGTCTTTGAAACAAGTCAACCTAGGCTCAAACTCAAGCTCTACCATAGCCTGACTGTGTGACTTTGAGTAAGCATTTAACCTGTCGATGCCTTAGTTTCTCCATCTGTAAAAGGAAGCCAGTAATAATATCTGACTTATAGCATTATTATAAAGATTCAGTAAGTTAATATACCTAAAGTATTTAGATAGTGCCTGGATCATGGTAAATGCTAGATAAATGTTAGCTAGTATTAAGATGTTGGAGATGAAACCTATATGTGGCTGCTGCCTATGTATAGCCTGGGCTCTTGACCTTGCCCAACTTTAGATTATACTGAACCCAAACTTTGGCTTTACCCTCCCCTGAAAAATTCCCTACTCCACAATATATTAGTAAGATCGATAGATGGGTGATAGATGGATGATAGATAGATAGATAGATAGATAGATAGATAGATACATACATACATACATACATACATACATACATACATACATACATAATAGATAGACAGACAGCACTTTCATGGGAAGGCAAAGAAAGAAGGTTTATATATACATAAAAATTTAATAAAAATCAAAAATCCTTACTAGGCATTTTTTATCTTTTCTCAAATTTCTATACTGCAAGTTTCTTCCTTTTTCTCATGCAGGCTTTGAAGACTCTGCTAACAGATTCCATATTTGCACTCTGCTGAGGGGGTGAAAGGAGTGCTGCAGTTAGCCAAACTCACACCCCACACCAACCCAAGTACCCAGACACAAGTCAGATAGGCCCTGTCCTGTGCTGAGTGCAGAGAGAGGGAAAGAAAGAGCAGGAAACTGCAGAGGGCAGATCCTGCTGCTAGGAAAATCTAGATTTTACTCCAAATTTTAAAATTCTAAAACTGGAAAATATAGAAATATTATTTGGGGTGAGTGTAACTCAGACAGAGAAAGTATATTTCAACTTATCAAAGGCAGATCAACTGCAACAGGCTTGGACTAGAGAGACTGCCACTCACATTGCCTCATTCTGGTGGAAATGTAAAGCCTGAGTGGAGATTCCCAGTGGGGATGTGTGGAGGACCACTGCGGGGAGGTGGCGCCGCTGAAATCTGATGCTCTGCAGTGTGGGCTGAAGGGGCAGGTAAAGTGTGTGAATAGCACTTAGGCTTTGAATTGCGGTCCTGCCACTCAGCGGCTGTAAGGCTTTGGCACGTTACTTGATCCTCTTCTATTCCAGTTTCTTCACCTGTAAAATCAGAATAACAATAACATATACCTCATAGGGTTGTTTGCTCATTAAATAATATATGTGCAGTGTTTGTAACAGTGTCTGTATATCACAAGAACAAGCTATTATTATAATGATCTTGATGCATTTTGATTAAGGTATCGTTCCATGAGGCAGAAGCTGTGAGGACTTGGTGGGTGGGGATGATGGAGTTGAGAATGAGGATCTAGTATAAAAACCTGTTAAAATACCAAAATAGTTTAAGCAGTAGACATTTTATCTAATATTTAAAGTTATGAAATTGTGTGGGGTTTTTTTTCCCCTGTGATTGCAACAAACTGTAATAAAGTAATGCTTCACCCTAAGGGACGAGGAGATGAAAGGGAAGGGAAGTAAAAGGTCATGGTCAGGTAAAATGTGGTTTGGAGAAGAGTCTCATCACTTACGTCCTCATGCCCGATGGCCTCAGAGTGTGGGACTCCCGGCTTCAAACGCCCCCTCACTTGTGGTACGTAGTGCAGGCTCGTAACCATACATGACACCTTCCCAGTGTAGTTATGTCTTCCTTGTCATCATGATCTACCCAGTTCCATGGACAGCTCAAGACATATTATTTAAAAAAATACTAGATGCTATAGCAGGCGTTTCATCCTCTTAAACCTTCTGAATGTATTATCGTCCACATTTAGTGACAATGATGTTGAAGCCCAGAGGGAAACATTCTCCAAGACCACACAACTGAACAATAGAGGCAGGGTTTTAAGCTCCGATCTTTCTTCTGCTGTAATATTTTGCAACATTTTTTTTTTCTGGAAGAAAACAAAAAGAAAAGCCTCCTAGTGCTTCACCTTGCAGTAAGAAGTCATTAGACTGACATTTCAGTTCCTGCAAAGGTCTCATAGCCATTCACTCTTGAAACTTCCTTTCCCACCTGTTTCTTACACTTGTCTTATCTTCAGCCAAGTCTTACTGTTAGCCCCATTTTCCTGAAATTGCTACGTTTTGCCTTTACTCTTATTTCCACTGGCTAGAGTAACCTGTCCACCTGTATTCTCTAGTAAGCCTCTCCCAACCTCCAAGCTGGAAGTGAATTTTTCCCTTCTTAATCAGTATAGCATAGTCTTTATGCCTCTACTAAAGCATTTAAAATTTTTAATTACAAAATGATGATTGCTGTGACTGTTTTAAACTTAAAAGAAGGGTGCCATATCTTGTAGACGCCAAATGCCTAAGGTATATATTTTCTGCAGCCTCTGACAGACAGTCTTGACCATAGGGCCTGCTCAGTAGCTCTTAGCTGAGAGGATGAGCATACGGGATCATTTTCACAGGTAGTGTGGTAGAAGAGTGCAATGCCCTATTGGATACTCAGTCATGGTACAACCTTGGATACGAAACATTCACAGAACTAGATAATGTCCTTTGGGTGTAATATGTGATTTGAGCCAGCGATAGCTACGATGCACAAGTCTGTGAACCCAAGTGTGGAAATGACAGTGGATCCTATGATGTCTAATGACCCACTAGAAGTTTGTTGCTTTCTATCCTCAAAACTTTGGATTCCTTTTGATTAGAAGTCTCAGTTTCCAAAAGATAGAAAGCTCAAAGTGACACAGCAAGTGTTTCATTGACTTGAAAGTTGAGACTGACACCTGGCCAGTTTGGGTTCCTCAAACAGATGAAGTGTATGTGTTGTCTGCATGACTAATCCTGATTATCAAGGGGAAACAGAGTTACTATGACACAATAGAGCATAAAGGAGCATGCCTGGAACCCAAAGGATTCCCTGTGGAAATTAATATCCCCGTATTCCATAGCAAAAGCTCCTGAGAAACTACAATAACAAAACACAAGCAAGACTACTAAAAGCACAGACCTACCAGGATAAGAACCATACCATCTGGGGTACTGATTTGAGTGTAAAGGAAAAATGAAATGACAATAGAGGAAGAAAGTTACAAATTGCAGTTGTAGCCTTGTGACCAGTTGCAAAAATGGCAACTGGATTATTTATGCATATTTTCCATTGTTTTAATATGGACACACACACACACACACACACAAACACACACACTACTATTTCTTTTTCCTTTCTTCAATTCACTTTCTTTCTAAGATGTGTTAATAGTTGTTAACTCTGTAACTCAATATTTATGTTAAAGGATATCAAAAGGATTGTGACTTACTAGAGAGTAATAAATATCACTCAGGGTGAATAATGTAGCATACACAACTTGATGTGTCCATTTTTGTGAGAAGATGAAGAAGTATGTGTTTGGTTATAGTCACAAGAGCTTTATCATATTAGGCAGATGTTTTTCTCCTCTTTTATCAGATGCTAAACATGGATTAAACTTGTATGTGGATGCTAACTTGACAAAAGTGTGGACTATGCTAGATTATTAGATGTCATCCTTTCACTAGATCCTCCATGCAGTGGTGAAGAAAATGTGTTTCACAGACCAACTGCAGAAAGCTTACTTGAGGAAGGGTCCCTGCTGTGTGCTCTGAGATTCATCACAACACTTGCACTGAGACCACACTTTCTATAAGTTACTTACAGCCAGAGGCCGATCATGGCTGGGATACAAGGCAGAATGGAGGCGAGGTCACTACCCTTTGGAGGTCATTGTGAGCAAATGTAGTGGCTTCATAGACTCCTCTGTGAACTTCCTCTACCATAGTAAGCTGGGGAAATGGTGGGATTTTTCCCAGCGACCTAACATTTTGTTTGTTTGTTTGCTTGCAACCAAAGATTTATGAAAATATTTCAATTGAAATCACTTAAAAACAAACAAACAAACAAAGAAACCAGAAAGTGTTTGATCATTCCTTTCTAAACACAACTGACAGATCTACTCTCAAACACACTTGTTTTTGGGAGACCTGGATTCCTCTAATGATGAACTTTGGCCTGAGAACCCCCCAACACCTTGGCAAACCTTCATTAGAATGTACAGAATTATATGTCATTTCCACCCAACCTTCCTTCCCTCTTCCTTTATTCTAACCAGAATAGTATCATGATCTGATGTCTCTCCCAACTCCTAGCTTTCTCTTTATGTTTCTCTTCCAGGCATTTTCCTTATTAAAACTGCACATTTAACTTTAGCTTTGTGGAAGAACTAGACTAACACACCCCCATTGTAAGATCTCCTCTATAATACAGAGTGGAAGCCAGGAGTCACATTTCCAATATACTCCTTTTCTGTATGGTTCTCAGATCCTTTACCTGTAAAAATAACATGCATGGCATTCAGAAGGCAGAATGGAGATGAGGTCACTACCCTTTGGAGGTCATTGCAAGCAAATGCAGTGGCTTCATAGACTTCTCTGTGAACTGGCTCTATCATAGTAAGCTGGGAAAATGGTGGGATCTTTCCCAGAGACTTAAAATTTGCAGTGGTTTATCCACAGTACTTTTGAAAAACACCCACTTTAGTGTTTCAGGCTGAAGTTTTCAGTGACTCTTTCCCCAGCCTTCTAACTGTAGTCTTCCAGGACTTCATTGCCCAAGAAATATAAACTGTTATCTCCTATACAGAACCCCTTTATTCCAGGAATGTTTTGAATAGCTCAGTTTTTAAAAACATATCTAAAACGATACAAGAAGTAATTGAGACTTGTATCTCTATATGATGTTTAAGAGACATAAGTGTCCTCAGGGCCCCCACACTGTATTTGAACATAGAACATGCTCAATTAACTATTAATTAAAAGAATGAAAAAGTGGTTCATTTAAAAAGGCATAATTATCAATGTTTAAAACTAAGTAAAATGCCTAAACACTTGACCATTTTGACTTGTCTTGCTCTGTTTCACCATTTGTATAGACTCTTTTATTGATACTCCTGTCTCTGCCCTACCCATCTAGTTTTCAATCCCACTCTTTTCCTCTGCCCTCACTCACATTTGAAGCACTAGCATTCACCAGAACCCTTCCATTCTAAACTGGACCACTACCTCCTGCTGGCTCATTTCGGTTTCTTTATTAATGATCTGCTATTTACATAGACTATAGAGTGTATTCCCACACAGAGACAGTATGATCTTTCCAAATCACAAACCTGATTATGTCAAGGTCCATGCGTAACACACTTAAATGTCTTCCCATTGCTTTTAGAATCCAATCCAATCCCAAATTCTTCAGTTGCCTTTCATGGTCCTGTATGATATTCCTGTTCTTATTTAAAACACTTCCCTGCTTGTTCTCTATGCTTCTATTATCCCAGTCATTTTTTTTTTTTTAGTTTCACTAATATATATCTTGTTACTTTCCATATTACACCTTTTTTACATAATGTCCCTCTCCCTGAAATACTTTCCTCCCTATACACACTCACCGGCATGTGTGCAAATGACACACACATCTTTCACCCTTACTAATCTTACTCATGCTGCAGGTTTCAGTTTAAAACTCACTTCATCAGGAAAGCCTACCTTGACACCCTGACTAGGTCAAGTTCCAGTGTTATACATTCTCAAAAGGGCTTCTCCTGTGAAGGACTTACCACAATTGTATTTAGTTCATTGTTTTTTGATAATTTATCTGTTTCTCATTTGCCATTTAAAAGTTCTTGGGGGAAAAGGTCAATACTCTTATATTTGTCATCATAATTATGTATGTTATGCATTTAATACATATTTTTGAATGCATAGTTTTCATATCAACAGGCAAAGTTCATAACCTATGTTTTGTCTTTGTAGCTATTTTCTGTGTTGGGTTCCAAAAGTAAGCTAGTAACAGCTCATCATCTTCAAACAGAACATTGGAAGTGGAGAAAATGTTAACACTTATCCCATTTTTATTTTCCTAAAAAACACAATAACTTACCGGCTTATCAATAGCCCAGATCATATAAGTTAGAGTGGAAAAAATCATAACAAAAATTCAGTACGTTCATATCCTTAGATTACTTAAGCCAATCTTATTTGAAAGAAAAAAAAATTATGTCCATGGAAACAAAATTTAAAAATAAAGAGATAAAATTAGTAGTGTGGACTGAATTTATTATAAACTTCCAGAGAATACCACATACAGACAAATTGTGATGAAACAATATTAGAATCATTGCCCAGATTTGTCTTGGGACAGCAACATGGACTGGTCAGATAAAGAAATGTGCCCCTCCAAATTACCCTCCAGGCACACACTCGTCTCTTTAATGTTTTATACAACAAACATGCGTGTCCATGCTTTAAGACAAGGCTCTCACACTTCCCACTGATTTTTGAGATGAACCATTTTATTCTGTACTAAGAAAAATACAATATATATTCCATTACTAATTTCAGAGAGAGGCAATACCTGGGGAAAGAACAATATTTCTCGCTGTACTGAAAATCCAAACAAGCAAAAATGCACCCGTGGAAACCTCCATTGCTGGTAAGTGGATTGCATTCATGTTTTCATGCCTCATTCTTTTCCCTCCCAATTGAAACATTAAGAGTTTCTCCAAACAATCTGGCCTAGTAGTCTAAAAACACTCCAACATTTATATATCATTCTTTTGAAACTTGGCCTCAGAAAAAAATTTTAATTTTATTTATTTATTTTTTTAAATCTCTTCACTTCAACGTAAGCTAATATCACCAGAAAAGGCTGTTTCAGCTTGACACTTAGATAGGCTCTAACAGGCTTGGTGAATCATATTACATGCAGTCTTGGGTAGCCAATACTTTTGGATGAATAAGCCAGAACTTAGAAGCCCAGGAAGCTACAGAGTGAGGCATCCCCATCCTCCAGAATAGTAGCCGAAAAGCCTTCTCCTTTCACTGGGAGGAGTGCAGTGATTAGTGCCACCATTGAGATGTGGAGTAGGTGCTTTCTGCCTCATTTACACAACCCAGATGCACCTTAGAGAATGACTATAACTTGTTATAAAGTTAATCAGATGGCAATGCCTATTGTAGCTATAGTTCCAGAAGCGGAATCTACTAGCAGAAATCAACCCAGCTCCTGGCACTTGATAATGCAGATATTGACTTAATAAATACTTTCTTTTCAATCCACGACAACAAAAATAATCAAAAGCAGTTTGCCTCAGGAGGCAAAGACCACAATTCAGCTTCAGTATCTATGCTCAGAGATAAGTAAACTCTCCAGTCAGTTGTCTGGAAGGCCTTGAAATCCTTGCCATCCCACAGGAGACTACACTGGTTTATTGCATTAAGCATACTTTTCCTGAATTTCCCTGGTTATTTCTTGTCATTACCATATATGTTTAAGTAAGACACAGTTGATATCAGGACATGAGAATTAAACTCAATGAAAGTGCAAGGCCCGCCATATTGGTGACCTTTCAAATGGCCCACTGATGCGGACATGTAAAAATCCCTTTTAAAGTGGAAGACATGTCTCTGCCCCTGTACTGCCTCTTCAGTACAAACAGACACAAAATATGGGGGCTCCTTGGATTCTGGGAGACACAAATGCCATATTTGGATGTGTTGTGCTGTCTAATTTCCTGGGTAATCCAAAAGTCTATCTGATTTGCATGGGATCTGGAGAAAGGAGACGGCTGTGCAAGTTGCCCTGCCATTTGCATCTTATGATCCAGTAGACCCAACAGTGTTGTACGTTATCTGTGGAACACAGAGTTGACTTACAGAGTGTCTGGCTAAGCTTCCTAGGGCTTGGGAGTCAGCCAATGCTTGCTCCTGCAAATATATCTTCTTTTGAAAAGCCAATGCTAGATTACTTGTGGGCCCTGGTAGAGACTAAATGCCTGACCATGGGATACCTAGGAACTTTGCAGCCCAAACTACTCTTCAAGAACTGAGCATTATTTGATACCCTGAATCATAAAATCAGATGGTGAAGCTGTTTCAAGTGAAAATTAGAAGTAATGTGTGTATATATATATATATATATATATATATATATATATATATATATATATAAAGACCAACGATAAGAAGGTCCAAAAGTTACAAATAAATGTCTTAGTGGATGGGTCAGATTCACATAGTAAACCCTGTTGCCACCTCTCCCTCAATCCACACATATGATCAGTTAACAGAGGAGGGAAACACAGGGGCCTGGCTTATGGACAGGTATGAATACTATGCTGGTACCAGCTAGAAGTGCATGCTTGAGAGGCCTACTGAAGGTTGACTCTGAAAAACAATACTGAAAGGAAATCCTCCCAGGATAACTTCAAGCAAAAAAAACCCCCACAAAAAACACAACATTTTCATTGAAGAAGATATGATCTGAGGTATAGAAAAACACTGATTAATGGACAGTGGCTAATAATTATGGTGGCCAGGGATTTGGCACAAGAATGAAAGATTGATGATATGGGAGATTTGGGGAGAGGTATGTAGCTGGGTTTCTCAGAATGGGTAGAAAATATGAAATTATTTGTAAATGCCCACCAGAAGGCATCCGTTGAAGAGGAGATAGACAAGAGGATCCATTTACTAAATGTCAATTAACCTCTTTTCCTAACCATCCCAATTTTTGCTCAGTGCATCTATTATAATATTTTAAAAGTGGTCATAGTGAGAAGGATGGAAGATAATTTTGAGCTCAACAACATTGACTTTGCTTTACTATGGTTGATAATACTATGGCTACTTAGTGCCATAACTGAGTGCCCAAACTGCCAACAGAAGAAGCCAACCCTAACTTCCAAAAGAGCATTATTATCTAGAAAAAGTAGCCACCTACCTGGTGGCAGGTTGATTACAGTGGATCTATTTCTATAATGGAATAGGCAGTCACTTATTTCTATTAGGATCCAAAGTTAGAGTGTTTTTCTGTTAGATGCAGCATGTGCCTTACATATGTGGGCAATATATAGTTATGCTTACCCATTCTCAGAGTGAATTGGTCCTGGAATCAAGGGGTGCCAATAGAAGAGATCACATTATACTATATATAAATGTATATATAACATAACACCTCTCATTATAACACCTCACACTTAAGGGGTTTCTACTTCCCTTTTCCACGAGCTTGAGTACAGTGAGTTTGGAAGTCCTAGTGCCCAAAATACAAGTGTTTCTACAGGAAAATACAGATTACATTGAAAAGCTGAGGCTGCCTCCTGTGCATTTTAGGCTCTTCAGGTTGCTTAACCAATAAGTAGAAAGGTAATCACTTTACTGGTTGGAATGATTCATCCAGATTACTAAGAGATAGATAAATCAGAGACTTCGCTGAAGCATAGCATACTCAGTCAGAGTCATCTTAACCAATTATACTGGTCAATAGGAAACTGAGGCAATGCAATAAAATTAGGACCACCTAATTAGGACCTGGCTGCTGTGAAAATTATGGTTTGCTGTACCCCACCGAGTAAAAAAATCCATCCAGAGGAAGAGATGACAGAGAGCAGGGGTCATGAAATTAGTGAGAGAAAAAGAAAGCTTTGATTTTCAATTTAGTCCTTATGAGCAGCTGTAGAAGTGGAGACTGTTGCATCTATATATTGTTTTAATTAATTGATGTTTCCATAACTCCCCTTTTTCCCATTTTACATAATACAGAGTATACTAGTGAGGGCTAACATTTTGGGCTTCACATTGAAACATGACTGAAATTACACCACTCTGTGACAGTATGGTAGCTGATGGGACTTTATCCACTCTATGAGGGACATAGATTTTTATCTAGACAAAGAAGCAAGAATGGATGCTCAGGGACAAAATGAATGGACTATGCTACATAATCTCAATTTGCCACCACATTCATCCCCACCAGTTTCACTCTCTTTTCTACCTGATTTTTGCTCAGAAAAGCTAAACGCAATGGACTGCCTGAATTCTCTTGCTTCTGGGTTCAGCCAATGATTGGCAAGTATGGGACATCATAGGGCAAGAGATATTTGCCCTTGCATCTTTGCCTGTCAAACCCAAATTGGTAGAATCTACATTCCTCAACTGAGGGTCAAATATCTTCCACGGCCCTTTCCTATAATTATATCTCTCCCTTAGTTTCGGTCGTCATTCTCTCCCTGGTGGGACAGTAACTACTTTATCAACTCCTGATAGTTTCCATTACCCTGTTGACATCTTTGCAAACAGTTTATTCCTTAAATTATCTTCAATTATACCTTTTGAATGTGCTATTTATTTCCTGCTGTGACTCTGACTTGAACAAATTCCATACTCCATCCACCCTGGAATTCTTTGTTTCTTTTCAGTTCTTGTTTTCTCTTATCTCCAAAATTTACTTAGGCTTTTTTTTTTCTTGCCTGGAAAATTATCCTGTGATCATACTTTTAAATATATTCAAAATGTGTATCATTTTCTAAACTTTAAGTTCACCATGAACAATGAATATATCCATCTTACCCATCCTCATATCCGCAGCATCTCCTATATATCTTGGTCTATAGGAGGTACTTAATAAATATCTAGGATAAATGATTCCATGCTGTCAATATCTCCATCCAGAAAAAATATTACCATTGAACATTTCTTTTTCACAAAAACATTTTGCTTAGAAGAAGTTGATAATTCATTTATGTTATCTATCATGCTTATTCAACATATTCTCAATTAAACTAAATTACCCTATTTGTTTCAGGTATAAATGCTTCTCAGATTCCATGACTAACAGAAATTTATAGGACAAATAGAAATACATAATGATACCTGGGATACAGACCAGATTCTAAAGTTTCTATTCTCCCAAATTATATATGAATGGCAATGTATTGACTCTGGTCTCAGCTCCAACATGTAAAGAGCTTGGAAGTTGTCAGTCCCATTTGTACAACAATTAAAAAAAATGAACAAACTAAAAATCAATGAATTTTCTTGGACCTGTGAGATAACCAACTTTTGCAGGACAAATTTCCAGTGTGGGATCTGATGAGACAGGCAAACCAACAGAGTCTCTGCTCACCTAGAGCAGAGTTCACTGCAGTCAAAACTCATAAGAACATTTAAAGCAAGAAAATCCCGGGAGCTACAGTCTTAAGTGAACCCCCAGACCTCTGTGAGTTTTACCTCCAAGAACCTACTTGTTTCTCAAGGTGGAGATCCAAGAAAGATTACCTCCCATTGCCAGATGAAGAGCAATCATTGTGACATACACATAAGAGTGTTCTCCATAAGAAAGAATTACTCTCCAGGGAAAAAGATTTTACCAAAGGCTTATCACTCTAGCCACTCTAGGCCCTTTAGCTTTCCTGTCTCATCTAAGGGAGGAATAAAGCTATAAAAATGGTGAAATACTTGTGAAGGTCACCACTCAGAGACCAAGATCCTTGAAAGACTGACATTAAATCTTAAGTCTATAAAATGCTTTCTCTCTCTTCATGACAAAAACTCTCAGCAAACTAGCAGTAGAAAGAACTTCATCAACTTGATAAAATACATCCACAAAAAGACCAATAGCCAACCTCATACTTAATGGTACTGGATACTTTCATCTTTAAGATCAGTAAAAAGGCAATGATGTCCATTCTCATTCCTCTTCAACACGGTTCTAGAAGACCTAGTTACTTCCATCAGACAAGAACAACAAATAAAAGACACACAGATTGACATGGAAAACATAAAACTGTCATTGCTCCCAGATGACAGAGTTATCTATAGAGGAAATCTCAAAGAATCCACAAGAATACCCCTGAAACTAATAAGCAAGTATAACAAGGTTTCAATATACAGTGTTAATATGCTAAAGTCAATTGCTTTATTATATATTACCAATAAACAATTACAATTTAAAATAAAATTACAATTTACAAAGCACCAGAAATTTAAATTCTTAAGTACAAATCTACCAAAATATATTGAGAAACTATACATGGAAAACTACAGAACTCTAATAGAAAAAAAAATATATATATATATATATATATATATGTCAAAGACTATCTGAATAATGAAAAGGTATTTTGTGTTCATGGATTGGAAAACTCATTATTATTAGGATGTCAAATTTTCCCCAATTGATCCAGAATTTAATGTAATCACAATCAAAATCCCTGTAAGCTGTTCTGCAGTTATTAACATAAACTGATTTTAAGTTTATGTGGAAAGACAAATGACCTAGAAAAGCCAATACAATACTGAGAAAGAATATAGTTGGAGAACTTACACTATCTTTATTTCAAGAATTAACTATAAAACTATAGTAATCAGCACATTGTAGTATTAGTGAAAAATAGACATATAGATAGATGGAACAGAATAGAGACCCATACAAAGATAGTCAACTATTGTTTGACAAAAGACCATTGGCAAGTCAATAGGGAAAAATAGTCTTTTTCAATAAATAGTGGTGAACAACTGAATACCCAAATGCAGAGAAAAATATATATTGCAGAGAGAAATATCTTACACCTTTCACAAAAATTAACTCAAAATGGATCATAGTCCTAAATGTAAAATGCAATACTATATAACCTATAGAAAAATGTAGGTGACCTTAGGATTGACAATGAGTTTTCAGAGACAACATCAAAAGTAAGATTAAAGAAAAAATATTATAAATAAATAAATAAATAAATAAAAACAACTTCTACTATGCAAAAAACAGTTAAGAGAATGGAAGGAAGAATCACAGACTGGGAGAAAAAATTTGCAAAATACAATCTGCCAAAGGACTTATATCCAAAATATACAAAGAAACTCATAAAACTAAACAGTAAGTAAACAAACAACTCAATTAAAAAATGGGCAAAAGTCCTGCGTAATCACATGCCCAAAGAAGATATACAGATGGCAAATAAGCATATGAAAAGATGTTCATCATCATTTTTTTTGTGAGAGAATTGCAAATTAAAGCAACAAATGCAATACCACTAACACCTATGAGTAAAATTAAAAAAAAAAAAAAAAGGACAATACCAAATACTGGCAAGAGTGTGTGTGGAACACTAGTGACTTTTAGTCACTACTGGTGGAAATGCAAAATGATACCGTCATTTTGGAAGATGGTTTGGCAATTCCTTGCAAAGCTAAACATCGTCTTGTCATATGATTCAGCACTCATGCTCCTATATATTTGCCTAACTGATATAAAAAAACTTATGTTCACAAAAAATCCTGCATTTGATGTTTACAGAAGCTTTATTCATAATTACCAAAAACTGGAAGCAACCAAATTGGGTTTCCATATGTGAATAGGTAATCAATCTATTCTATATCTATATATTGAATGCTATTCATCAGCAATAAGAAATGAGCTATCAAGCCACACATTGACAAGCATGAATATTAAGTGCATACTGCTAAGTGAAAGAAGACAGTATGAAAGGTTATATACTGTAAGATTCCAGTTATATAAAATTCTGGAAAGACAAACCAATAAAATGGGCAAAAACAATAAAAATGATTAGTAGTTCTAGGGGGTAGGGAAAGGGGATAGAAAGCTGAATAAGTGAAGCACAGAAGAATTTTCAGGAGGGGGCAAAATTATGCTTTATAACACTGTCATGGTAAATACATGGCAATAGACATCTGTTAAACCCCACGGAACTTGTATATACCTATCAATGATCACTTTAAATGTAAATAGACTAAATTCTCCAATGAAAACATATAGAGTGGCTGAATAGATAAATAAACAAGACACATCCATGTACTGCCTACAAAAGACTCACTTCAGAAGTAAGGACACTTGCAGACAAAAAACTAAGGGATAGAGAAAGATATTCCATGCAAATGGAAACAAAAGTAAGCTGGTGTTAGCTATAGTCCTATAGACCTATAGTCCTATAGTACTTTTTTCCTATCAGAAAAAAATAGACTTTAAAACAAATACTGTAATAAACGACAAAGAAAGACGTTACGTAATTATAAAGGGGTCAATTCCACAAGAAGATATGACATTTATAAATGTATATGCACTCAACATAGAAGACCAAAATATATGAAGAAAATATCAAATTTAAAGAGATTTTAATAGTATCACATTATAGGAAACTTTAACATCCCACTTATACCAATGGATAGGTTTACCCAGATAGAAAGTCAACAAGGAAACATCAGCCTTAAATGACACATTAAACTAGATAAATTTAATAGATATATATTGAACATTCCACCCAAAAGTAGCAGAATACCCGTTCTTCTTAAGTACACATGGATCATTGTCCAGGATAGATCACATGTCAGCCCCCAAAACAAGCCTCAATAAATTCAAGAATATTGAAATCATATCAATCATATTATCTGACCATAATAAAACTAAAAATCAATTACAAGGTGAAAATTGGGGGGAAAAAACAACATGAAAATATGGAAATTAAACACTATTGAACAACCAATGGGTAATTGGAAAAAAATTTTTTTTCAATCACAAAATACCTAGAGATAAATGAAAACAAAAATATGACATACTAAAATCTGTGGGATGTAGCAAAAGTGGTTCTAAGAGGGAAGTTCATACCAATACAGTTCTACCTAAAGAATCAAGGCAAATATCAAACAATTTAACTCTACACTTATATTAACTAGAAAAAGAAGAACAAACCAAGCCTAAACTGAATAGAAGGAAGGAAATAATAAAGAGAGCAGAAATAAATAAAATAGAGACTAAAAAGAAAATATCAATGAAACGAAGAGCTGGTTATTTAAAAAGATAAACAAAATTTACAAACGTTTAGCTAGGCTAACCAAGGAAAGAGAGAGAGGGCTTAAACACAAAATCAGATTTAAAAGAGGAAAAATTATAACTAATACAACAAAAATACAAGGGATCATAAGAGACTATTATAAACAATTATATGCCAAAATGTTAGACACCCTAAAACAAATAAATTATCAGAAACATACAATCTTCCAAGATTGAACCATGGATAGAAAATCTAAATTGTCTTATTACTAGCAAGGATATTGAATCAGTAATCAAACACCTCCCAACATACAAAAGTCGAGGACCACATAGCTTCACTAGCAAATTTTACTAAACATTCAAAGATTGAATACATATCCTTCTCAACTCTTTAAAAAAATTAAAGGGGATAAAATGCTACCAAACTCATTTTATGAAGCCAGCATTGTCCTGATACCAAAACCAGACAACACCACACAAACAAGCAAACTACAGGTCAATGTCCTTAATAAACATAGGTGCAAAAATCCTCAACAAGATATTTGCAAACCAAAGTCAACAAAACATTAAAAGGATAATACACCATGATCAAATGGGATTTTTGATAGGAAAGCAAGGGTGTTTCAATACCTGCAAATCAATCAACATGATACACCACATTAACAAAATGAAAGATAAAAATCATATCATTTCAATAGGATAAGAAAAAAATTTTGACAAAATTTAGCATTAATTTATGATAGAAACTCTCTCATCAAAGTGGGTGCAAACAGAATGTACCTCAACATAGTAATGACCATTTATGGCAAACCCACAGCCAGCATCATACTCAACAGTGAAAAGCAGTAATCTTTTTCTCTAATATCAGGAACATGGCAAGGATTCCCACTTATACCACTTTGAATCAACATAGTATTGGAAGCCTTGTCAAAGCAATTAAGCAAGGGGGGAAAAAAGGCATCCAAATCTGAAAGGTAGAAGTAAATCTCACTATTTGCAAATGACCTGATTTTACATATAGAAAACCCTAAAGACTCCACCAAAAAGCTGGTAGAACTAATCAATTCAGTGAAGTTGAAAGATGCAAAACCAATATACAGAAATCTGTGACATTTCTATACACTAATAATAAGCTATCAGAAAGAGAAATTAAGCACACAATCCAATTTACAATTGCATCAAAAGAATAGACTATCTAGGAATAAATTTAACCAAGGAGATGAAAGGACCTGTGCACAGAAAACTATAAAACACTGATAAAAGAAATTGAAAAAGATACAAATAAAATGAAAGATACTCTGTGCTTATAGATTAAGAGAATTAATATTGTGAAAATGTCCACACTACCCAAAGCAATTGATAGATACAGTGTAATAACTACCAAAATTCCAATGACATTTTTTACAGAACTAGAACAAATAATTGTGAAATGTGTATGGAACCACGTAATACCCTGAATAGCCAAATAACTCTTAAGAAAGTAGAACAAAGTTGAAGGTATTACACTTCCTGATTTTAAACTATATTACAAAGCTATAGTAACCAAATCAGAATGATATTGGCATAAAGACGGACACAAAGATTAACAGAACAGAATTGAGAGCCAGAAATAAACCCATACATACATGGATAATTAATTTATTAAAAAAAAAAGGAGCCGAGAACATACAGTGGGAAAGGACAGTTTTCTTCCATAAATGGTGCTGGGAAAACCGGACAATCACTTGCAAAAGAATGAAACTAGATCACTATCCTATATCAGACACAAAAGTTAACTCAAAATGGGCTAAAGGCTTGAATGTAAGGCCTGAAACTGTAAAACTCTTCGAAGAAAATGTAGACAATGAGCTCCTTGACATTGGTTTTAGCGACATTTTTGTGGACCTGACTCAACACAATGGAATGAAAAGCAAAAATAAGCAAAAAGGACTACCTCAAATTAAATCGCTTCAGCACAATATAGGAAACTGTCATCAAATATGAAAGGTTTCCCTCCCCCAATTCCCCAATAAAATCTTTAAAAAAAATTTTTAAAAAATGGGGGACCGGCCGAGTGGTGCGTTGGTTAAGAACTGGCTTGGGACGCCAGAGGG